>NC_056728.1:1530964144-1531226644 GCF_019279795.1 Protopterus annectens | reverse complement strand
GTGGGGGGGAAACACAATTGACGGGGATGTATGTTTGGATATCTCGAGCCCATGAGCTCACAGATGGCAACAGTGGAACTGAGATCCCCACCCATGGGCAGTTGCCACTGTGCCTTCACTGCCCAGGACGGGGCTGTGCTGGGGGCTGTGTAGGATGGGCAGCAGGCACGCCCGTGAGTTGTGCACCCATGCCTCAAGCTGGCGTAGGGGCTCAAGCACTGAATGCCTGATCTCCCTATGCACCACAGTCCGGACACTACGGAGGGTGAGTGGATGGTCTCCTCTGGCCACGCTTGCAGAGGGGGGACGAGCCCCATCCCCTGCAGCGCTTCCACCCGAAGGTGGCACAGGGCCACCAGAGGAGGGTCTGGCCTGGGCACTAGTGCCAGGTGCACTCGCCAGCTGAGGTGGGAGAGGTGGGTCCGCTGGAACCCGCCTTCCCTGTCGTCCTATGTTTTGCATTATTTTATGACGGTTTGGGTTAGTAACAAGCAATACCATTCACAATTAGTTGTAACAGCATGCATTAGTATTCCCATTAAACAAACACCCATAAATTCAAGACATTGAACAGCAAGCATAACACATGCATAATTTGAACAACAGTACACAATCCAACAGCATGCAGGGTTGATTGATGGCAACAGGCCATCAGGTTTGGATGTATGAACAGGGCACATGCATCAACGTACATGCAAATATGTATGAACCAACAGGACAAATGTCCAGGGGAATTAATTGTGAATACACATACCCATTTCATATGGAATGGATTATTTGTGGTTATAGGGTAGGGTGAAGAAATATTTCATTAACAACTTCAAATACCTATACATATGCTGTAAATTTCTACTAGCTGCAGATATATACACCCTACAGGTCTGACTACAGTTTCCTATGTGTAAACTTAGGCATGTTGGTGATGGGAATGTTACTGCTACATTAATATACATTGCATTTTTATTCATACACATTCATATCTGGCTCTGTTTAGCTACAGCATCCTGCTACATTTGATTTATATGGCTCTAGACAACTGTGGATGTTTGGTATTTCATACAACCATACTATCAGCATATTGCAAAGGTACATCAACATATCCAAATTGTGGGACAGACATTCCAGCTTCAGTACTTTATTGCACACATTTCACTCTTTGGTTGTGCCTGTGACATTCATTTCATTCTGTACTGACTGCAGTATACTTTATTCAGGAGTTATTACAACTTTATTGGTGGATTCATACCTCTTTCTCACACTCTCACTTGTTTTATTTTTACAATTCAGAATGGTACTTAATTCTAGGCTTTATTGACATGTTTTACTTGGTTACAACAATCCTTTCCAACAGTCTCACTTGTGTCATGTTTCAGATTTTAAACGGGGATATATTTCACACATGTGTTGCACTCAGCTTGTGTAGCTGTAATTTACCGCCTGCTGCAGGTTATGTACTATTACATTACAGGTGGAACATCTTTATTTCAGACTTGTTTCATTTTTATTTTTGGATTACAGGCTGCATCACACTTATGTAATCACACAGTACTAGCAGAATCTCTCTTACACTGTTACTTGAACTTTTTATTAATAAGTGACTACACTGCACTCTTTTGCAAGCTGTCATACTTATATTTTTTAACAGTTACAGGGAGAGAATTACTAACCTACCTGGTGGCGCAACCGCACAAGCCTATCAGCATAGGCTCGACGATTCATGGAACGGACACCTGCAGCTGTAATATAAACGAAGTAATATTGGAATACACATCTCCATAATATCAGCTAGGTTAATTTCTTACATAAATAATTACATGTAACTTAGTAGTGGGGCGTTGGGCATTTGCCGGGCCTCCTGGACCAACGGTTCAGTTGGTCCTGCTTCCATCTCTTCAGGTCCGCATGGTGGTGACGAACCTGTTCACCAGTTCTTGGTATTCCTGTGGCACTGGTGAGATCATGTGCCAACCGGTCCCACACCTCAGCCTTGTATGCTCCCCACAGGACCTGGCCCTGCATGAGTTGGGCCTCATGATCATGGACGAGGAGCCAAACCATATATTTGGACTCCTCAACTCCCCACCTCTGTGCTCGGAAGCAACTACCCTCTCCTCCACCTGCCATCCTGACTGCAAATCGATTCCACAATCAGTTATGCTGTGTATTTCCGCCTATGGGGCTTATATATGCCATTTTCCCGCACTTATCTGTGATTGGCCATTTTGGAAATGTATCAGCTTCACAAAACATGCTTTGTCATGCTTCTCTTTCCATTCATTCCTATATATATGTCAATACTGCATTTCTAAGAGCAACTGTCATGGCTTAGTGGTTCAGTACTTTGACTATGGTGCATGGCATCCTGAGTTCGAGCCTGGCCATTGCTTTTTTTTATTTTATGACTGTCTACACAGGCTAGGAGGTGTGTCTGTGTAAAGGCAGTTTTGATACAGCTTGCTCAATGTTGCCCGCCGGTTAGCTTGTTGGCGCGGTGCGCAGCTCTGCGCAAACGGGTTACGCTGGTTTAAGTGTCATTTGGCTGTCAGCACGCATATTACGCTCAGCTCAGCTATGGGCACACAGTTTCAGTGTGTTACAAAACTGCTCAACCCCGGGCACTCATTTTACACCTGTTAAACCACTGCTCACCTACGGGCAGATATACTCAGCTTGTTAGAGCGTAGCTCAGCTATAGGCACTTCTGACATTTTTTTTTTTTTTTATTATCTCACATTTCTTCAAAATACATGGCCCATTTCATTACATTTTACATAAAATATAATTTTATATATGTACATATATGTCAGGGAATTGTTTCGTGCTTATTTCACTAGAAATAAAAATTGATGTTGTGGGGGCTCGAACCGTGACTGCCTCCTCTTCAGCCGACGTCTCTACCGCTATGCTATTGCTTCTTGGCTTACTTTGCATATTTAGATCTTATATGCTTTTCCACTGACTGCTAACTGTGACTAAGCGACGGGCACGCCCGCGCAAACGAGCGCAATTACGGGCAAACATCTTTAAAACTTATAAAAAAATATATAACATGTTCATTTTTACATTTTATGTTTATAGTCTGTGAGGGCATGTGTTGTGTTGTGTTTGTTCACATTTACGCGGACTCTCTTGGGGGTTTACTTTCAGGACTGTTCCTCTTCTGGGGGCGTGTCCATTTGCAGGACTCGCCCTGCAGACACGCCCCCTACTTTCTTACACGGACCGTGTTAGCCTTGAATGTGAGTCAGCATGCCCACATGAATATGCATGGCATGCTGACGTCACACCGTTTAACTGCAGCCTCCGTGTAAGACTTGTAACTCTTACACGGAGGCTTCGTGAATCCTGCCCAGTATCTGTAAGGGTGAATGCAGGGGTGAATTAAAGATGGAATATTAAAACCACTTAAAGAACAAAATAAACAGGTATAGTATATCACTCAGTCATTTAGCAATAATGATATGCAGGTTGAGAAAATATGAACTGTCTGGGTTTTCACTTGTCCACTACTTTCTGACACATAGTTCAATACTGCGTTTGTACATATATTTTCAACACATATATACTTAATTCTGCAGAGTAGTTTGGCAAATACATTCAGCCTAGGTTAAATAAAGTAAAGTTTACAGAAAATTGTATCTGTGACAATTACATTGCATATTTGAAAAACACATGAATTATATTTAGTAGCAATACATACAAATATTATTTTACAACACAGGCATTTAATATTGATATGCAGAAAGAGAGAGTCATTTATCTTACTCAATGTGAAAGGACTTTGTCCAGGCGTTGAAATGTACTACTTTTTTTTTGAAGTGGTTACCTTATTTTGTCATCCATGACATTTTTCATTCCAGTTACATTAAAGATGAAATGCACATCAGGATAAAGAGAAATGTTTTTTTTTTTTAAGTTATATTTAATGTAAACTTTTCTCTACCTGCAAACTAACCCCCCTTATTTTGGAGTCTGCAAGCATTAATAGTGATGCAGTTGACAGCATTGCTGCTTCAGTTTCCAGGTAAGATGCCTTGTCTGTGGTCAACATGCCCCCTCTTGTACACTTTTGTTTTTTTTCTGGATGTTCTAGTTTCCTTGTACACCACAAATGCCTACTGTATATTAGGAGCTGGTGATTCTGTAGAGGTGTATTTTTGTGTGTGTTTGTATATGTGTGTGTGTGTGTGTGTGTGTGTGTGTGTGTGTGTGTGTGTGTGTGTGTGTGTGTGTGTGTGTGTGTGCATGCACGCGTGTGTGTGTATGAGTGCATATGCGAGTACGTGATGTGTGTTTATCTGTGTGTATGTCTGCATATGTGAGTATGTGGTGTGTGTATGTCTGCATATGTGAGTATGTGGTGCTTGTGTGTGTGTGTGTGTGTGTGAGTGTGTGTGTGTGTGTGTGTGTGTGTGTGTGTGTGTGTGTGTGTGTGTGTGTGTGTGTGCGTGCACATGTGTGTGTGTGTATGTGTGTGTGACTGCATATGCGAGTACGTGCTGTGTGTTTGTGTGTCTGTATGTCTGCATATGTGAGTATGTGGTGTGTGTATGTGTGCATGTGTGGGTATGTGGTGCTTGTATGTGTGTGTGTGTGTGTGTGTGTGTGTGTGTGTGTGTGTGTGTGTGTGTGCTTGGCGTGGGTGTGTGTGTGTGTGTGTGTGTGTGTGTGTGTGTGTGTGTGTGTGTGTGTGTGTGTGTGTGCATACATAAGTATCTGTATCTGTAAACCGTATGACATTTTGGCACCCTATCGCAGATTAGTTTTTCTGCCAAGCTCAGACTTAGTGATGGGCAAGGCAGTAACTGCCTTTCAACCCTGAAATGGACTATCTTTTAAGAGAAGGACTAAATTAATCCATTTCTAATGTCACTGTCTAGGAGTACTTTAGTGAACTGTCGTTGCCTACATCAGGAATTAGTATTAAGGGTGAACAATGTAGGGAAAACTGTGAATTGGACTAAAACAAAAAGAGTTATGCCATGTAGCTCGCGGTTTATGCCGATGCAGAAAAACACATTTTTTTTGTTTTCCTTTTCTCTCTTGACAGCATAATGAGCAACTCTGGATTATGGTAAGCTCTTAAGTTATCAGGAAGTCATTTGATGTTATATCGTGTTGTGTGTGATTAGTAAAAATAACAATTGTTTGCATTATTATTACATAAGTATCCCCAAGATGATAATGAATCTTTTACATTTTCTAGAACTAGCAACACATAAGGCTAATGAGGTTTTAGTTCAAACTTTTCATGTGAAAAAAGCAAACTAAACGCACAGTATCCATCTTACTAATGGGGATAAGACCAGCAGTCTTTGTGATCTTTTTCCTTCAAAGCTGTGCATGCTACTTGTAGAATAACATGCTTTAAGTTAACTATGCAAGGTACTAGTTGATGGATTAATACCTCAAAATCAGATATATTTAACCCCTAACCACCCATCTTTATTGCTTTGTTATATGATTTTTGTGAGCTATGTGTATACATTGTGCACATAAAGGAGTAAATTCTTCTTTAACAAGTCTTAATACTATTTTGTAATGTGAACCTCTTGGAATTCATTCTGCTGCACTGAGGAGCTGCATTGATTATTAGACAGGCAAACTTGAAATATCGTTAAAAACTCTATGTATTTTGGTATCACTGCACATAGATAATTTTGTAAGTAACGAGCTAACAGTATATTCTTGTGGTAAGATTTTAAGATTTATTCAGGGCTCTATGATGTGAAGCACTTGGGATTATTTCTAATGAATTTAAAGCAACAGCTAATGACACATATAAAACTGAAAAAATGTACTTAAAATCTTCAGATGCAGTAGCTTACTGCAGTGATACACAGGAAAATTAATAACACAATAGTGACCTATATGAAGGGACATAAAACTGCAGAAATCATACTACTGATTTTTTTTTTGGTCCGATAAACGGGCTGCTCCAAAGCATTTTTTTAAGCTATAACTCAAGTCAAAGGTTAACTTATCTCTGTATAGATACACATCAAGTACAGTACAAATACATGAATAATGAAGCAGCAAAATTGTTACTTTAATAAAGCAATTTATGATTTACATGTTCTAGTCAAATAGAGAAATGTCCACAAATCTTTGCAATATTACATAAAATGCATCCAGAAATTCAGCTGTTTCACTAGATTATTAAGAATAAAATCATCTTTTTTATTACAGAGTAACATTTTATAATTTGAGCTAAAGACCATTTTGTTACTGATAAATGTCTAAACGGGGTCTTACGTTGAAACTAACTAAATGCATATTTCCAGTACAGAGTACTTAAACCACCTCTGTTCAAACAGAATGCTTGATTGTTGAACACTTTCAACAAATAACTAAGCAGAGGAAAAGTGTATTTCTAATAACTATCAGACTTTGAACTTCATGATTAATTAACATAATTATCTTCTAAGCTGACCAAGCAGTAGTATTTACATGCTGATTAAAAAGTATTGAGAACACATTGCAACTTCAAACAGTTTGATGCAGCTTAGTGACCATTTTATTTAATTATGCATCATTGATTGATTTATTTGTTTCTCTTGCTACTGTTTTACACTGCTTCATAATTAAAACATGATTTTTTTGCTATAAAGTATGAATTTGTTTTTCACATATGTGAGAGTATATGTACATATGTGTGTGTGTGTGTGTGTGTGTGTGTGTGTGTGTGTGTGTGTGTATATATATATATATATATATATATATATATATATATATATATATATATATATATATACATATCTATGGATATAGATATATATGTAAAATACCAAATGCACATCAGGACACTGAGTGAGCAGAACACAACATATTAAGCAACCAAACAAATCCAGCACTCCAAAATGAAGAACATAACTTATTTTCCACAAAAGGTGCAATATGTGCACTAGATCCACAACAGATCTAGGGTTGTGCCAAACAGCTAGAGCTCTGAATAATTTCCTGAACTGTTGTGCTGTCTCTCTAGTCAGTTTTGAGGTTTTCAGCCTAGCCTCTGTTGAGCACAGAGTGTTTTCCTACCACTGCTTGCAGCTAATTGTGGCACCCATTGGTTTATGCTGTGGGCTGGCTGTTTCACTGGAGATGAGTTTGCAATCATTGATTCTACTCCAGTACCCTTTCCTTACTTGGAAGTCGTCTACATGAATTGCATGTTGGCCACTGTTGCATGTGATCCTGCGATCTCATATCCTGTTGTATCTGGCCTGATGTGTACTTTCAGGTTACCCATTGTCAACACCAATTCGTGTTGTCTTGCTTTATCATTCTGTCTGCTGTCAGAATGTCCTCTTTTCCTCACTATCACAACTCTGCACAGGCAGAGATTATGAATATTGCCCTGTCATTAGAGTGGAGTCTGATTGCCATGGGTTTGTCACTAATTCTGATGACATCCAAGAATGCCTGAAGGTTCTCCCTCACCACAGTTCCCACACCTACCATTTCAAGCATTTCCTCCTCCTGGATCCTAATCCCAGTGGCTCTGCTGCACTGCTCTTCTATTTTGTCTCCTGGATACATAGGATGTCCAGCCTCCTCCTTACCATCATGTCATCCACTTCCAAATGTTGTCCTGTCAGTCAACTTACATTGAGTGTAGCAGTTCTTAGTACATGTTTGGTAGGTTGATTGGTTTTACATCCAGATTTCGCTCAACCCAGGTAACCCAAGCTGGGCTTATTGACCAAGAGCTGTTGAACATTATGGCACACACTGGCCAATAGGGTCATATACACCTTTCCAAGCATTATAAGTCTGGTCATCAGCCCACTTATCACTGGCAAATGCCCATGCCCTTTTGCCAACACCTAGAGCTGTATTTTAAAACCATTGAGTGACTAGCCCTGCTATAGAGCACAGTTCTCATCTCTTGAGGATACTGCATATCACAGTAGATGCCCAAAGCAGTTAGTCAATACAACTCTTCCCACTATAGGGCACCATCTAGAGTCTTGGATGAGTTTGAGATCAAAACACTCAGCATGTTTTTCAGAGGTGGGGGAACCTTACAGAGACAGAGGGACAATATGCAAACTCTCTACAGGCATTGGACAAAGGTCAGGATCAAACTTCGTACCTTGTACATGGGAGGGAATGACTTCAACCATTACGGCAGCTGTTTTCCAAGACTTCATTACTAACTTATATCGACTTACATGGGAGAAATACTACTAATGTGTCTTTCCTTTGACAGAGGCAACTCAAAGAGGTAATAAAAAAAAACTGGATAGAGATTAATTTAAACTGCAATAATATCTTCAGAAACCTTGATAGTAAATGACTAATTAAAAATAGGACAGTAATTCTAAAGACTCTTTGGAACCAAGACAGGATCCATATCTTTCAAATGTCCAGATTTTTGCCTTATATTTTCAGTCTGTTTCTCATGAAAGTTGTGGTTTTCTGACAAATCATAGATGATTAAGTCTCCAAATAAATGGCAAACATTTCAGATGCAGACTTCATATCCTTGAAATTGCATACTAATGCAAAATGTAATATTCTATCAACTTTATTAGAGCAATATTTAAAATTTGCCTCTGATTGTAGGACTTTCTCCCCTCATTATTTTTAACATTGTCCAGATTTCTTTAACTTAGAGGTTGAGAGTTATGATAGGGATCCTAGGGGCAGATATAATTAAAGCCTCTTAAACTGATGAAAATACACATGACATCAGGAAGGATCTGGCAATGAAGTGAATTAACTGAAGTAGCACATACAAGCAGTCTTTTAATTAAATGCCCCTACTAATCTCTTAGCAAAATAAAAAGGGACTTATACTAAAGGCTACAAAGTATAGCATCTTCCTGTTTGGTAAACAGCATCTCCCTCATCATGTATACACGACACCTCATTATGAAACAAAAATGTTTGTCTGGGAGACTGGTACTTGAGCTGACAGTGCCCTCTCTTTTGGCCAACAAGTAACATGAATCTATAAATTGTACAAACTGCATAATGAGATATACAAGTTCATAGCAGATACTTTATTTGCAGTAAGGAGAGTAAATAGAAATGAAAATTAGCAGCTGCTATGCTGGTAGATGCTCTATTCCATTAATTTCTCCTTAGCCAACTTTAAACTCAAAAGCATGTATGTCAGAAAAGAAAACAGATATGATAGTCTAAAGTAGTCTCAGAATGATAAATGCTTTAAATATAGATCATTATGTGGATAGCTTATTGGCTACAAGACAAAACCCACAGAGTTAGTGTGGCAAGTGCCTCATCTGAAAGTATGACAAAGTCCCCCTGTGGCTCTGTATTGGGACCCCTCATTTTTCAACCTTTACTTTTATGATCTCCAAACTGAGAACCAGAATCTCTGGTTAGCTAAGTCTGCAGATGACTGTAAATTAGATGTTGTTGTCAAGACCCTTTCTGACATTTGTACCCTATAGCAAGAACTTACTCTACTTAATACCTAGTGAACTGAAAATGAGTTCAAATTAAATGTGAAAAAGTGCAGTCTAGTTTCATTTGGCAAACTGCCTCTACCAGCAACATGTAGTATACTTAAGCAATAACCAATGACGTGGTGTGGTATATTGAAGATTTACCCACGGTTGGTGTGGTTTAATCATGAGGGTGAAGCCTGAGTGATTAAATAAAGCCAGCCATGGGTAAATTTCAATATACCACAACCACGGAATCAGTTATTGCTATTATACAATGACATTATTTAAGAAAAAAATACTTACTTTTCTTGAATAATGTCTTTGTGTAACGGTGCTGTACTGTTCTTCTGTGGCTGGTGGTAACCTGCTGCATTGTTTTGATGTACTGCACATGTGTACAGGACTTGCATTCCCAAGCATACCCAGTACATCAATGGTTTGAAAAGGAAGCAACAGAGAAAACAAAGTCTCCGTTGCTCCATTTTTTTTTTTAATTAAAAAAAATGTTTCAGCTACTTTATGGGTAGGAGAGAGAGAGACAGAATGGAGGAAATGCAAAGAAAATTAGGTACTTGTCTTTAGTTTTAAATAACGTACCTGGTTTTCTTTGTATTTCCTCCATGCTGCCTCTCTGGTATGTCCGGAGTCCGGACTACAGATTTTTTTTTTTTTAATTTTTGTTAAAAAAATAAATAAATAAAAGTTATGGAATATACAAACAGAAAGAAGTCTGGGTGACTGGACCTTTTTCCAATGGTATATTCTGGGATTTACAATGGGCACTCTGGTTGGGCTTGCCAATCAGCGTGCTCGTTTCGAATATTAATGGCAAATCATTGTATGATATAGTATAGTATAGTATAGATAATACTCCTTTATTAAACAAAAATGTAGTCAGGGACCTAGATGCCAGGGTTGAGAGATCCTTCTTACTCAATCAAGATGTGGCAATTTTAGTCAGAAAATCCTTGTAACTACACAGCTAAAAGTCAAGAGTATCCAGTTTAAAGTTGTCACTGTTCCCTTATACTAAACAATTATTAGATTAATTGTAGAGTACAATGACCCGTTCAAAATGTACCTTATACCACATAACAATCAATTAGAAAAGCCCCAGAAGTTCTTAAATAATATTTCATTCTTTAAGACCCTGAGCTACCAGTGAAGGCTAGAAACTCCTTTTGGTGTGTATCTTATAGACTCTTGAGAAGCAAATCTGCACCATTAAAACCCTATTGCCCTTGATCTCCTATATCTCCACAAGTGCAATAGCTTAGCAACACCAGAACCAGCAACTTAAATCTGATGAAGGAATCGATTCATTATGCAACACTCATACGTTTCTGGAATACTCTGCCCCTGCAGGTTAAGAAGTGCAGTACATTATCACCCTTTAATCAAAAACTCGATGACCGAATGAGTATCCCCAAAATTACACATAGACTAACTAGCCTGGCCCTACTTGTACAAGGAGGTACAAGTAGGTACAGCCTGAGGATTACCTTTAGCAAGTTGTTAATTTTCATGAGACTAAATTGTCTTAAAACTTGTTATAAATCCTATGAATCCTGTAAAAATAGATGAGCATCAGAAAACTAGGAAATTCTATCCGGGTAAATTAATTTGAGGTTTTATGTAGTGACAACATGAACTAGAAGGGATGGCAGCAGTGATGCACACAGCTTGGTTACAAGCTAAAACAAATTTCCTTCTGGTGATTGTGGGCAGATTAGTTATTATATGTGAGGCATGCATGATACAGTTATTGTAATACATATGAGTTTAAATGATTCTGGTACAGGTGTCCATAACATGCTGGTACTATAGAGCATGCAATAGCTATCTGTAAAATTATTATTGCTTACTTCCCTAGTTTGGAAATGACACAATAAAAATGAGCTGTGGGAGACAAAGTTATTATCAAAATCAGTACAGAGTTATTCAGTTATGTCTGCAGTACTCAGTGGGATAACAGTATGTGTTTATTTATTCAAAATATGGATATGAGTTGTCAAATTGTCGAATGGAGATCTTGTCAAAATAGAGAAGGGTAGAGAGAAGTATTCAGGTTGGGGAAACTGCAGAAGTGTTGGAAGGAATATGACAAGCAAAAGTTCAGCAAAATAGGAAGAGATCACAGTGAGCAACAGGTGGGTTAAGTGGATAAGAGGTTGTCAGAGTCAAAAGCTAAGCACCGTGTAAGACACCTGAGAAGGCAACTAGTTAGCAGCTACTGCAGTAAGCAATAGTTGGCTTGTTGAAAACTTGAGTAGAATTAGGTGGAAAGATTTGTGAATAAATGCCAAAGAACTTTGTTGTGGTGCTTCACATTATTTCTTTCATGAGATAGCTTCATTAAACTCTGACGTAATTCTAAGTGGTGGATGGGATAAATAGCATTTCTTTTAAGAAATGAATGGGGAAGAAAACAAAAAAAAACCCAGCTAGAATAGTACATTACAGACTGTCCAAAATTATAACTGTCATGCACCTTCCTATGATTGAAAATTCATAAAGGAAGCAGAAAAGAATAGTCATATGTCATGTCTCTGAGCCTGATGGAATCTCACTTAGCACTATACAGGAAAGGAAAACATATGTTAACTGCAGGTCTATATTAAAACAATGAAAATCCATTGCATCAAATAACAAAATAGTGACACATATTACTCAAACCGCAAAAATACCGAACACACTAAACCAAGAAATTTAAAATATAGAACGTTCATAGTCGGTCAACCCCAGCACCCACTACATACTACCTACCCAAACAAAATAAATAAACCACATGCATACACTAACCAAACCCTACTCCTAACCCTAAAGTAAAGCACCAAAACTCAACTTCTAACCCTACACTAAATCCCACATACACAACTATCTATGCACTACCCTTAACCCCTCCCTAACCCTAAAGTCTGTAACTACTGCACACTTCCCCTACGGAGATATACCCAAACAAAATAAATAATACACATAAGTACATTTAACAAAACCCTACTTTTAACACTACACTAAATCTTACACACATTACCTATCTATACACTTACCTTAACCCGCACCCTAATCCTAAGGTCCATAACTATCGCACACTTACCTTACGGAGCTATACCGCAGACGGGCCAACCAAAACACTTCGACATTTCGAATTTCACAGTTTTGCATGTTCAATGATTACGTATTTCACGCAATTTGTGTCGATGAATTCGTATTCACGTAAAGGGAGTTTTGACAATCTAATAGGAACCAGTTAAATGCATATCACAAGACCATGCATTGGCAGTAATTAAAGAAGTGAAGGACACTATTTGTGACCAATGTATATTGAATCAGCTTTCACACAGATCCTATTTAGAAAGGAGGGGTGACCATTCCTAAGATTCTGTAAGAGATCAAGGGTTTAGATTGATGAAGTTATGTATATACTACATCTTAAGTCACACCTACCTTGAGAAAAGGAAAACATATAATACTAGGAAGCTTACATTTTCCGTATTGGCTGTTATATGAGCTCAGAACAAAGTATAGCACATGTGCCAAACCAATCTAGCATCCTACCTGACAGCAGCACACAGATGTGATTCTTAGATAAGTAACATTTTATTTTTTTTTTTTTTCAAATATTTACAAGCCACAGTTTAGTTAGATAGTAGAAGAAATACAGTCATTATTTATTATTTATTTATTTTAGATTATTTAACCGGAAAAGTCCGACTATACACAGGTCTTTTTTCACTGGTGACCTGGGAGAAAAGCTCCACATACAAGATACAGGTACCAGATACAAATACAATTCAAATTTCAATTAGAAAAAAATATAGAATGTAAAATTGAACAAAACAACATATAACATAAAATGTATACTACAGCGATGCAGAAAGTATGACAGTAAATACAGTTGATGATATGTACAAATTGCAATATATACAAAAATGCAATTTAAAAGTTATATAAATTGTGGTCCAAGGTGACCCATAGCATATATAGACTTATATGCAGGAGTATGATACAAGACCTGTTGTGGTGTTAAATACTAGCTCTGTGTTGGAGAGTTATTATACACTGGGAGTTCATAATCATGTTGACATATAGAAAGCAGACTTTCAGAATACAGTGGTTATTAGTTTGTTAGTATAACTAATATAAGTGGGCTAGAATGCTTCAGAAATTCAGGGTGAATTTAAAAGGGCTGGAGCAGGAGCATAGCCATGTGTCTGCCAGAAGAGTTTTTATCATGTGTATAAGCTTTGTTAAGGAGGTGTGGGATACTATATCATGGGGCAGGGTGTTCCATTTTTTAGCTATGAAGTTGGAGAAGAGAGACTCTCCAGCTGTGTTGTTGGCTTTAGTTACTTGTAATAGTAATCGAATACCTCAGTGGAGTGTTCTATTATGTGAGTGTGGAAGTATTACATTTTGGACAGTGGGGGTTTGTCAGGTCGGTTAAGGATTTTGTGGACAAAAATCAATTGGTTATAGTGGAGGAGTTGGGGAAGTTTACTCCATTTAAGCTGTTTAAGAGCTGAACAATGATGTGTCTTGAAAGGAGAGTCTGTGGCAAACCTGGTTATTTTATCGTAGCAGGAATCGAGTTTGGCCATTTCAGTCTTTTTCAAGTTTGTGAGTATTGGGGAGGCATATAGGAATGTAGATATGAGATGGGTATGTGCAATGGTGGATTTGACCTATTTAGTGAGGAAAAATGAACTGCGGTGGTGGTGCTGCAGTAGCGTTGTCGCCTCACAGTAAGACATTGTCCCGTTCGATTCTCAGCTGGAGCGGCTTCTGTGTGGAGACATGCATGAATGGGCATACCTTCATTGAAGGTTGTGCGTCAGGGCCGGCAACTCGGCATGTAAAACTCTACTGCCAATCATTAGCGGACCGGAGTTCCGCTGTGGTGACCACTAACCGGGAAAAGCCGAAAGTCACAACAACAACAAGTGAGGAAAAATGAAATAAAAATGGTCAGGCAGGCAGCATATATCACATAAAAACTTTAATACAAAAACAAAACTAAAAATAAAATAAAATAAAATAAAAGATGATTGCTTTCACATCAAAAACAAGATGCTTCATCAGATCTACAGCATTGAAACAAACAGAGCATTTAAGGCCTTACCTTATGCCTCATGACTTAAGCACAGGTTTTACAAGTATAAAATCTTTCAGCCCTTTGCCTCTAGTGGCCTGTAGAATAATCATCCATTTAATCTCAGTGCACTCAGTATGAGTCGTGATATCACCCTCTCTAGGGCTGACATAATCAAGTTCAAGCACCATAAGTTTAAAGCAATGCTCAGCCCCTTCCTGCATTACATGTTTAGATAAAGCATTCTTGTTGTCATGTTTACTGATAGAATAGAGATTACTAAAGATAGCAACATGTATAATTCTTTCAATTTATTGATGAAAGGGTTTATGGAAAGGGGCTATAACTGAACAGAGATATATTTAGCACAGAATGATGCCATATCTTTTAGGAGCACTAGGACTAGACCCTTTTTTTTTAAAAGATCAGAAGAATCTATGTGTACTGATACCCAAGCAGATAACAATCTGAGGATGTGCCTGACCTATTCCAATGATGTTAAGTTGATTTGTGAAATAGTAAGGAGCACTGGCTGAAGTGTAAGACTGTTGTGGGTACACAGCCTTTTTTTTTCTTTTAGAAATAATAAAACTCTAAAGGACAGACTATGTTATAAGAACATGACTTCTGAACCTCTGTGTTCTCATAATACTAATAAGATTTGGACATTTCCCTGTAAGGGATGTAACATGTGTAAGTTTATCAAAACTGACAATCATTTTTTTCATCCTGATACATCCTGCATGTTTTATTTTAATAGATATGCTGACTGTAGTTTGTCTAATCTTGTGTACTTGTCTGTGTGTGATGTCTGCCAATCATTTTATGTTGGCAAGACTAAACGGTACCTCAGAGACCGTATTAGAGAGCATCTCTATTCTATCAGTAAATATTATGACAAGAATGCTTTATCTAAACATGTAATGCAGGAAGGGGCTGAGCACTGTTTTAAGTTTATGGTACTTAAACTTGTTTATGTCAGCCCTAGAGGGGGCGATATTAGGACTCATACTGAGTGCACTGAGATTAAATGGATGATTATTATACAGGCCACTAGGGGCAAAGGGTTGAATGATTGTATACCTTGAAAACCTGTGCTTAAGTCAAGTGGCCTAAGGTAAGGCCTTAAATGCTCTGTTTGTTTTAATGTGTAGATCTGATGAAGCATTTAGTTTTTGATGGGAAAGCGATCATCTTTTACTTTATTTTATTTTTAGTTTTGTTTTTTGTATTAAAATTTGTATGTGATATATGCTGCCTGCCTGACGGTTTTTATTTCATGTTTACATTTTTTTTTCCTTTGGTAGTTTTGATTCTGTTTTGTTTTGGTTTAATTTAGTGAGGAATTGTTTATTTCGATATAGAACACCCAATTTCTTATGCACTTTCCTTATTGTTTGGGAGATATGGATGTCAAATTTCATATTATAGTTAATTTCGACCCCTAGAAGTTTAGTGTGAGTAACAGGAGAAATTGTGGTTTTGTTTGTGGACATAACATTGAAGGAGACACTTGATGTGGTGGGTCTTGTTAGGTTAAACAGTAGAATTTTTGTTTTGTTAGGGTTTGGAATTAACTTGGAGTTAGTGAGCCATGTTTCAAATGAGAGAAAATAATCTTGTGTAATAGAATGGAGCTACTGCAGAGAGGAGGCAGAACAGATTAAAGTAGAGTCGTGCATATTGGATAACAGTGGAGTGAAGAGAGGAAGAATGTAAATCGTTAGTAAAATGTGAAAAGAGTAAGGGTCCTAGATTGGAGCCTTGGGGAACTTCTGTTTTAAGTAGAAAAAGAGGTGAAAGGTCATTCTACTATTGGACAGCCTGCTGGCGACCTGATAAATAGCTTTGGAACCAAGTGAGAGAGAGATGGCTGATATCAAACTCAGAAAGAATTTGGATAAGGTTACTATGTGTGGCCATGTCAGAAGCCTTGGAGAGGTAAAGAAAGATAGAAGATACAAATTTGCAGTTGTTTCTGTGGTGGTTTACTTATTGGTAAAGGACATTAAGGCAGTAATGGTGCTATGAGAGGGACGAAGCCATGCTGGGTGTTTGACAAAAGTCTGTGTGTGAGTAAGTGGTCCATATTTTGTTGATGAATGCATCATTCTAGGATTTTGGATAGACGGGATAGTATGGCTGAAGGACAATACTTAGTCAAATCTGTAGAATTACTGCCTTTGTGTAGGGGTATTATGTGGGAGATTTTCCAAATTTCATGGACTTTATTTTGGACATGGATCAATAATAAGGATGGTTACAGGATAGGGTACTGAGTCAGCAACAATTTGTAGAAATGCTGATGGAAGTTTGTCTGCAGCTAAGGTTGTTGATTTTAGGTTTTTAAACATTTTTTATGCTACTGAAGGAGACTGGTTGGAAAGCAAAGGAGTTGATGATTGCTTTGGGTAGTTCAGTGGAAGGGGGGAGTTTTGAAGATTCAATAAGGCAAGTATGGTTTCAGTAAACTATTTGATGAATTGGGTAGCTATGTTTTCAGTGGTGTTCTTAGTTGATGGGGGAGAGTGTGTTTGATTTTCCTGGAGGGAGAATATTGTTAATGGCTGCCTAGAACTTTTGAGGAGTTTTTTTTGTGCTTCATTTGTATATTTTGTAGTAATTAATTATATCTTTTTTTAATTGATTTTTTAGCTTTATTTTGGAGCTCTAAGCATGATTGTCTTGATGATAGGGACCTGATAGCATGCCAGTGGTTCCAGGCTTTGTCTCTGATTATTAGTAGTGACCTAGTTTTTTTACTTAGGCAAGAGCCAGACTTTCTTTTGGTTCTAATGGTTCTGAGAGGTGTGCGTGTGTGAGTGCGAGTGTGCGTGTGTGTGTGTGTGTGTGTGTGTGTGTGTGTGTGTGTGTGTGTGTGTGTGTGTGTGTGTGTGTGTGTGTGTGTGTGTTCACGATATGTAAAAAAGTAGTGTTAAAAAACTGAACTGCTTGATCTAGGGGAAATAGCTTTAGAGGTGTCCAATTATAGGTTTGTAATGCTGAAAAGAAATTGGTGGTGTTAAAATGTTTTTTGCTTCTTAGTAGATGGTTTGCTATTTGTTTGTTATAATGAAATATATGCCTTATTAGAAAGGTAGGTTGATGGCCGCTCAGGCTGTCAGGGAGGAAACAAGACTGATAGGAGAGGTTAGGTCTGTTTGCTAGTATCCAGTCAAGGGTAGATTCCTTTTTGGTTACCTTATCTATTCTTGTGGGGGATTGGATGACCTCAGTAAATCCATAAAGGTTGATACAATTTGTTGGGATTTGATAGGAGCAGGACAACCGATCAATATTGAAGTCACCCATGATGATAGTTTCATGTGGTACTGAGTTGGAGGTCCAATGCATTATGTTTTCCAGAGTAGCTGTATTGTTACGTGGAGTGATGTAGCATCCAAATATGTTAATACGTTTCTTGCAGTTAATTTCTAGTTTGGGGAATAATATTTCTGTGTCATCGAAGTTGGGAATGGTTGGATCAAAAGCCTTTACTTTCAGCTTGTTTTTAAATAGGATTGCTACCCCACCACATTTTTTGGCTAGTCTGTCTTCACACAGGATATTGTATCCAGAAGGAAGAATCTCATTGTTACTGTTGATTGGTTTAAACCAGGTCTCAGTTACTATGACAATACCAAGAGAGTACAGTGAAAAGATTGGCATGTAGTTTGTGAACCTTATTTATTATGGTCCTGACATTAATGTTAAGAATTAGCAGGTCGGAGTTACTGTGATAAATTAACAAATTAGTAAATGGAGGTAATGAAATTGGGTTGGAATTGTCCTGATGTACTAATAGGTCCTGGGTTGGGGTGGATGTCCCTGGAGAGTTGTAACAGAGTGTTCAGGTGTAGCAGAAGTTTTTGAAGTTTCAGTAAGCGTTTGGTGTGTTTGAGAGAAGTGTGACTTTTTGGAGTCAATGAGAGAAGTTAAACAGGAATCAATATAGGTAGTGTTGTAGAGATTGTGACTGAGGGCAGTGTTGTTAGATGTTAGGTTGTAGTGATGTGATGTGGTATGTAGGGAAAGGGAAGTTTGATTGTGTAGTTTACTATGATAGGAAGTAAGGTAAGAGTAGAATATTAGTAGTGTAGTGGTGAGAGTGTGGAGGGTGAGTATATGAATGTGTTTGGCAGTATGGGGGGCATTTTTGATCAGACATAAGATGTTAGTGTGGGAACAAGTTTGAGTAGAATGTTGCAGAGGTGGCACTGGAGGGCTATGATGGGAAAAGATGGGGATAACATGGGTAATGTAGTGGTAAAAGGAAGAGTAATAGTAAGAGTCAATAGTGCAGTCGGAGGAAAGGTAGTGATATAGGGTGCCCTGTGTTAAGGTATAAATGTTATTTATTTAGTATGTTTGCTGTATGCAAAGGGGAAAGTGAGGTAGGATAGGGGATGATTAACATTTGCAGTATAATGTGCGTTGTATAATAGTGAAGGTGATAGTATGGGTAGGACTTATTGTGGAGCAGGTATGGGTGGGACTTAGTCTGAAGGAGGACATGGACTGTGATTGGTTGAGTGTATAGTGGGCATGGATAAGTGAGTATAAGTCTAGGTGATCTAGGGCTGGGTGGGAATGGGGGTAGAGTAGGGGAGTGGAGTGAGCTTGAATGTAGTGAGGTGAATAGAGCAGGTATAACCTGGTTCTTGGAGGAGCAAGGTAAAAAATACAACTACCAGTGAATGGCGAGTGAGATAAAAAGCAGGAATTTTAACTGTGCTTGTTCTACAACAATGTCTATTAATAGGTCTCAGGTAGCACACTCAGCTTGATGTTTTTTAAAAGCTGTGGGGGCTGGCAGTGGCAGAGCTGAAGCTGTACAATTTACTTTACTTGCTAGCAAGTGTAGATTGATGGATGGTAAGTTAAACAGAGTATCAAGTTGAGAGTGGAGGAATGGGAGTCTACAGAGAGTGGATGTGGGAATCTAGCAGCAGCTGTCACTACATGTGTGCATGCCCCTCCAGCTTTAATATTAACTGTAGATAAGTTCACAAGGTTTTACAATAACTAAAACACTGAGATTTGATGAACATCTAGTAAGACCTGGTTTTCCATAATGCCAGTGACCTACTTTGTTAAATGGTAGTTCTGTTGCCAAGCAGATACAGAAGGGTTCCCGTACTTTGTGTGGGTGGTTAATATCTCTATTTGCCAGTCAGGCTGGGGGAGGATGACAGTCCTGGAATTTCTAGCTGCTGGGAACTAGAAAAAAGGGATACGTTATGTTAGAGGATGTTAGGGAGTGAACATAAAAACACATATTTAGGGTTTGTTAAGACCATGAATGGAGAGAGATGTTAACAGATTAGGTTAGAGAAGGATAGAGAAAAGAGAGAGAGAGAGAGAAGAGTTATTAATGGAAGAAGGACAGGAGTCTTTATGTGAGATGCAGATTGCTAGAAAGTAGTAGGATGAAACAGGCAGTAGTCAGGTTTTACTTTCATTACTAAACAACCACAAATTTTACATGCGCTCATATTCAGACAGTTTTCACTAATGCACCTGATATTATTTAAAAAGGACAAAATAAAGCAGCATAGCAATTCCTAACATGTTAGATGCAAACATAAACTCAGAGCAGTGATATGGATAAGTTAAGCAAAATAGCAATCAGTAAATACAGTTGAACACTTTGTAATCAAGGCTGAAACACAGTTGAACACTTTGTAATCAGAGCAGAAATATTGATTCCACAAAGCAAAAAAAAAATCTATAAATGATACTGTCTCACAGTCAGGATACAGCTGGTCAAATATTTCTGGCTAAGTCACAGAAGGCAAACTATGCAGTTAAACAATAGTCTCACTGGTAGAAATTATAATATTAAAGTGAAAATAACACTTACATGGTGTCCTCACAATGCTGAGGGATGCTGCACGCTCTGTCTAATTACAATAAGGATTTTAAAAATGGTGCCCAATAGGACATCAGTCTTAAGTAAACTTTTATTGAGTCTTTAGATGATAAGGGGCAGGAAAAAGATTGGGATTTAGTCTACAGAGTAACAGACAGATGAGTCTTATCAGATTAGAATTAATGCAAAACCTGTTGTTCTATTTACTTCCTTTGTTTGTAAGGGCAATATTTAAAACTGTCCCTATTTTTGGCCTTTGTCCATCCATTATTTATGGCTTTGCCCAGATTTCTTGCTCTGAGTGGATGAGAGGACTAGGTGGTTAATATCTCAAATTGCCAGCCATGCTGGGGAGGGAGACAGTCCCATGAGTTTCTAGCTGCAGGGAATTTGTTAAATGATAGTTCTGTTGCTTGGCAGATACATGTTGGTTCTGCTCTTTGTGTGTGTGATTAATATCTCTCTTTGCCAGCCAAGCAAGGCCAGTCATAGTTAGGTACATCTTGTTGCAAGAGAATTTTCAGTGTTACAACAAAATACACAATCCAGATAATATTGTATTACAATATATACAAAGTGCTACAGAAAATCAATTTCGGATTAAGATTTGTGCCATAGTTTACATAATATTTATAACTGCTACATATGAGGTTTAGATTGGACACAAACTCATGAAAGGATATGTCTTATGCCCTTTTCAGATCACCTTTTTATTTATTTATTTTTTATTTATTTAACATTTATTTACCAGGAAAATCTGACTTGGAACAAAGCCAATTTTCAGCAGAGGCCTGGGAAGAAATGATCCAGATGCATGTCTTTGTAATGTGGGAAGAAACCGGAGCACCCAGAGGAAACCCACACAAATGCAGGGAGGACATGCAGACTCCACGCAGAAGGCACTCCAGCCAAGAATCAAACTGGATAACCTCTTGCTGTGAGGTAACAATGCTACCGCTGCACCACTGCACCATCCATCCTTCACAATAATTTGTCTTTTCTCATCTATCTATTGTTTTAAATATGACCCAGGAAAATACTTCAGTATTTAAGAAAACAGGAATGCTTACTTTGGTTATTCATTATCAATTTATTTGCTGATATATACTTTATTGCTGTACTTCTGATGCACTCCCATGACAGTTTGGCTCAATCTAACCAGCTCTGAGTAATGTACAATTTTACTAGGGACAAGAGGGTAATTAGAATATGCATATTTATTCTGGGTAACTTTTGAGAGATGATATGCAAAATTGCAAATTCTCATGATCTTCTTCTTTCGGCTGCTCCCATTAGGGGTCGCCACATTGGATCAACTGTTTCTATTTCTTCCTGTCCTCTGCATCTTGCTCTGTCACACCAACCACCTGCATGTCCTCTCTCACCACATCCATAAACCTTATTTTAGGCCTTCCTCTTTTCCTGTTACCTGGCAGCTTCATCCTGAGCATCTTTTTCCCAATATACTCTGCATCCCTCCTCAGCACATGTCCAAACCAATGCAATCTTGCCTCTCTGGCTTTGTCTCCAAACCTTCCAACCTGGGTTGACCCTCTAATATACTTATTCCTAATCCTGTCCACCCTCGTCACACCCAGTGCAAATCTTAACATCTTCAACTCTGCCACATCAAGCTCTGACTCCTGCCTTTTTGTCAATGCCACTGTCTCCAACCCATATAACATAGCTGGTCTCACTACCCTCTTATAGACCTTCGCTTTCACTCATACTGGTACTTGTCTGTCACAAATCACTCCTGACACTCTTCTCCACCCACTCCATCCTGCCTGTACTCTCTTCTTCACCTCTGTTCCACACTCATCATTACTCTGAACTGTTGACCCCAAGTATTTAAACTCATCCACCTTCGCCACCTCTACTCCCTGCATCCTCACCATTCCTCTATCCTCCCTCTCATTCACACACATATAGTCTGTTTTAGTCCTGCTGACCTTCATTCCTCTTCTCTCTAGAGCATATCTCCATCTCTCCAGGGTCTCCTCCATCTTTTCCCTACTCTCACTACAGATCACAATGTCATCTGCAAACATCATAGTCCACGGGGACTCCTGTCTGATCTCGTCTGTCAACCTGTCCATCAGCATTGCAAATAAGAAAGGGCTCAGAGCTAATCCTTGATGCAATCCCACCTCCACCTTATACACATCTGTCACTCCCACCGCAGACCTCACCGCTGTCACACTACCCTCGTACATATCCTGTACCACTCTTACATACTTCTCTGACACTCCCAACTTCCTCATACAGTACCACAACTCCTCTCTAGGCACCCTGTCATATGCAACTACTTCTGACCTTCTCTGTACTTCTCCATCAACACTCTCAGAGCAAACATCGCATCTGTAGTGCTCTTTCCTGGCATGAAACCATACTGCTGATCACTAATCATCACCTCCCTTCTTAACCTAGCTTCCACTACTCTTTCCCATAACCATGCTGTGACTGATCAATGTAATCCCTCTGTAGTTACTACAGCTCTGCACATCACCCTTATTAATGTGGATTTTTGATATCCCATAATGTCTAGTCTGACTCTCAGTGAGCACCATAATTTATAAGTACATTTAAAGCTCCAGAAGATGTGGAATAGGTCATCAATTTGCGAGTAGCAGCATAGACAGTTTGGTGAAACTTCCAAGATGAAATTGTTGATTATTTCTGGAGTAAAGTAAGCATTGTTGGTTACCATTAATTGTGTATACATGAATTTCTTAAAAGGGGTTAATTTTAATGTTGTTTCAATAGATATAGATCGTTGCTTTTCTGTAGATTCTTTGAGCTTTTCAACCCAGTATTTCAATTACAAAATAGATGGTTGATATCTAAGAGATACTATACGCCTATATGTATTTGATAGCATTTTTGTCCTTATGGTTAGTAAGTTCCATACTGCATTGCATGTATTTATGTCTTATCATTTACTTTAAAATTTCCTATTATTGAATTCTCTAATTTGGCTTAGCATTATGATGTATCCATTTGGAATGTTAAGAATATTCCTTGTATCCTCTAAAGATTTCTTCATATGTCTGTAAATATCACAGACATTGCATTTTTAATGACCAGATAGCTATCCAAATTTATCATCTTGTTATTTAATCAGAGGTTTGGATTCAGATGTATTGGTATTTGTTCAGTTTAGTGCTTTCATCATTTTTTAAAATCTAATTATTCTATGTTTTAACAAGATATAAAATCTGCTATCTCTTAGATTTTCATGATTTATAAATGGAAGACCTTTGGGATTGATTTTACTGTTTTTGACATAATTATACCATAATTTAATCCATAGTTGATACCTTTCTTTACCCCTGGGATTATATTCAACAAGCTGAATGATCCTGTTTAAACATATTATATCATAAAATAAGTTAAAGTCATATAGTCACAATCCTTAATTTTCTTTAGGATATATCAATTCCTGGTAGCTGATTCTGACAGACTTAGGATACCTAATAAACTTAGCTAAAACTACATTTAGCTTTCTATAGATGTTTCTCTGAACTATTAAGTTTGTTTCATTGAGATTCAATAATAACCTTGGGAGAATATTTATTTTTATAATTGCTGTTTTCAAAAGAAAGGATAGCTTTATTCTTCCCCATCTCTGGATATGCTGCTCAATGTCTGCTCATATCTTTAGTAAATTATTCTGCATGAATAGTTTTGGGTTATGTTCAAAGGATATCCCTAAGTATTTTAGGGTTTATTAAACTCTTATTTCTGACCCAGGAAAATATGAATCAGTATGGCCTAATGGATTGAGAGGGAAAATTATTGATTTTATGGGACTAATTTTGTAATTTAATACTTTTGTGAAGGTGTTAACTGAGTGTAGAATTTTGCTCAACTCAGTGTTAGGGAGTGCAAAATATACATTTAAATCATCAGCAAAGGCTGTTAGTACAATTTTATTATTAAGAATTTCTGGAATATGATGGTATGTTCTTTGGTTTATGAGTAAAATAGAGGTTCTATGTATAAGTTAAAGAGGTACAGAAATAACAGACATCCTTGTCTGGTCCATTTAGAATTGTTATTGAACCTGAGTTTACTTTATTAATCTATAGAGTTGTGTAAGTGCTCTCATACAAACGTTTTATTATATATGTTAATTCTTGTAGTATATCAAAATAGAACAGTATAGAAAATACAAATTTTAGGCTTACTTTGTCAAAGGTTATACATGCATCTAAGGCAAGGGCATAGGGTTTTTATTTTGTTTAGATATCAAGATTATTGTATCTAAGCTTACTGTGTCATCACATGTCTGCCTACTATTCATGAATCGTGACTGTCCAGGTGATATTATGTTTGGCAATGTTTTTTTTTCAGTCTGTTTGCGAGCAATGCAGCTAAAATTTTGATATCTAGATTTATGAGAGAAATTGGTCTATAGTTTCCTGAGGTTTTGTTTTCAAATTTTACTTTGGGTATAAATACTGTCTTTAAATTAATTAAATATAGATCTGCAGTGCCGTATTCAATAGCTATAGATTTTCAGTAAAAGTGTTGATATTTTTTGTCCAAAGGATTTATAAAACTCAGCAGTAAAGGCATCAGGTACAGGAGCTTTACTTGTTTTCAGACTATTTATTACTGAAAGGATTTCTTGTTGCATGAAAGGACCCTTAAGTAGATCCTTATTTTGAATGTTTGATTTATCTTTGGGAAGCTTGGATTCCTTAGGAAATTATCTCTCTATATAATTCTTTAAATTTTAGCTTATAAATCTTCAAATGTTTTAATAATTTCTTGATTCGTATTATATTCAGTTTCTGTTCTTGTAGGAGCACTGTTATTAGCATTTATTATCCTTGTCAGTAATCTTGAGGGAGTTTGTGCCCATACTGAGTACCTTTCCAATGTTTTAATTTCTGTGAAAGAGAATAGTTCTATATGCATTATGTATAATTCTTTTTGTAAGTTATTGATCTGTTCTTCCAGTACTGAGTTTGTTTTTTTATTGTTTTTTCTATTTTATTTTTTCCTTTTAACTTTGTCTCTTTCTCTTTATATATGTTTTTGTGGTATGATGCCTTTTTCATCAAAATCCCACTATTCCTTGCTTTACTCATTGCCCATTGAATATCATAAGGAATATCTGTCAGCATTAAGTCATGAATGAGTTCATCCAATATGTTCTTAATTTCCTGTATTATATCCTTCTTATGTAGCAAGTTCAAGTTTAGGGACCAGTGTGTACCCCTTAATTTAGGCTTAGATCAATAGGCCATCTTATTTTAATTGCAATCTTTGAGTGGGCCAAACAAAACTAGGTTCTGTACAATAGTTTATTTCCACCTTTAGGAATGTTTTCAATATCAGAAAGAAGTCTAATCTAGAGCAAGATTTCTAGCATTGGGAGTAGTATGTTGATTTTAAAGTAGATGGCTTATTACTCCAGCAGCAATGCTGGTCAGATAAGTTAAAATCTGTTTTAGATCATTTATCGCTATGGAGAACTGGGTGTTATAAGTTTTGCTTTTACTTGTTCTATTTGTTGGAGTGCGCAGTGGTGACACACAACCCATTCGTGTACTGGATGGTGCAGGATGCAGCAGTAGCATTGTCACATCATAGCAAGAGGTTTTCCAGTTTGATTCTTGGCTGGAGTGCCTTCTGTGTGGAATCTGCATGTCCTCCCTGCATTTGTGTGCATTTTCTCCAGGTACTCCGGTTTCCATCCACGTTACAAAGACATGTGTCTAGAGCATTTCTCCCTTGGCCTCTGCTGAAAATCTGTTTTGTTCCAAGTTGGACTTTCTCAGTAAACAAATATTTAATGAATAAAATAAATACATTTGTTATGGGGTCAATTATTATATTCCAATCACCTCCTATTATATAGGAGTAGTTTGGAAATTGAGTTAGTATGTTATAAATTTCCATGATAAAATGTTGTTGCTTTGCACATGGACTATACAGGCTCAAGAAAAAAAAGTGATTTCTATAGACTAGAACTTTTAATTGAAAACTAGCACCATTTTACATTTATATCAGAGTCGTGATATGTAATATCTGTTTGGATGAGGTTTTAATTAAAATTGCAACCCCCTTACTTTTCATTTCATTACCCGATGCTATTATTGTTTATCCATTTTTTTCTCCCTATTTTTCTCCCAATCTTCCTTTAACATACAAGTTTCTTGTATAAATATAACATATGTGTCTGATTTAAAAGCTAAGTGCACAAATAATTTCCTTTTCTTTTTATATTGTATGCCTTTCACATTCCATGAGTCAATTATCTATATCCTTTTTTCTTACTGTTTTTCCCTCAATGTTAATTTGTTTTGTTGTTTTCACCTTGTGTTTATATAAATATTTTTTATAGTTTGAGCAAGTGTTCCTCTATTCCTGTAGCATTTAATACTTTCAGCTCTATCCCTGTGTCTACCCACAAAATGGCCATGTCCGGAAGAGGTTAACAGATTGCAACCAAGAGGTATGTTACTTTTTTTGCAAGTTAGAATTCAACATTTTATAATACCTTTATTAAATATTTTTTCAGAAGCTTTATAGTACAGAAACCAATAGCTAGCTACATTAAGATTAGCATATCCTGCCTGACTCACCTTTTTCTAACCCACAACTCCATATTTAAAAGTATTGCCCAAATTATATAACCTTCATTTTAAACTGTATTAAACTTCAATTGACCTTATTTAATAGTGTATCCTGTTTTCATACTTTTGTATTTCTTCATTTTTCATTGACTTAAATGTTTGCAATATACTGTTTCTTGACTTGAATTTTTCATGTGATATAGTACACCAAGAAACAGTAGTCATAATGAGGCTAATCCATACTTCTCACTTAAGATGGTTAACATATATACTATACAGATTCTTAATTGCAACTTGGAGCCACAATCATAGACCATAAAAGTTTTGCAAGATTTTGTTACTTTGCCATTTCATGTTTCACCATTGATTGACCATTTGAGTACCCTACGTGTCTAAGAAGACTGGCCATATCAATCTGTTGATAAGTAACATTTTAAGATGAGTTAAAAAGCACATGACAAATGTAATGCTTCCTTTGCCTCCTTTATTTGAGCAATGTAAACACTTTATTAATAAAATCATTTGTTGTAATATACTATGCAATCTAATGCATAGTCCATGGCAATGATTGTCAAGACAATCATTTTATAATTATATGCTTATACAATATTAATAAAGCAGACTCATGTCATATAATCAGGAAATATATTCAAATTAACAATAACTTTCTGAGTGTCAAGCATGCAAATCCAAGTTTTACAACTAGCTATTCTATTCTACTCTGTAATCTTCTATTCAGTTTCAATACTATGCTTGATTTAACATTGCTCATTAAGCAAAACACAGTTCAACATACAAAGTAAGTATTTACAACCCAATTTGAGATCAGGAAGTCATCAGTGACTATATTATTTAACTTGCATTCTTCTCCAAGTCTTAACATCTAGGCCAATGACCTTTCTTCTTGTACTGGAGTCTACTCTCTAAGCAGATGTAGATCTTAGACAATTTGTTCAGTGTAAACATCTTGTTCAAGCTCAAATTCCAATGCAGAATACAATAGACACCATTTTAATACTATGAAGCTCAGCATATGATTGCTAATAGTTCCATATTTTTAATGTTTGCAATAATGTTTTACCCCCTCATCTTAGTGGTTTGCCTTTGGGTTTCCATTTTCTAGTTATAGCTTTCTTAGTGACTAGCAGTATTAAAGATAACAATGCTTTCAATTATTTAATGCACATTATTTTGTACTAACTCAACAACAATATGTGTATAATGATAATAAATTATTTTTCAACTATAAGACATATAATATTTAAGTCAGTTTTGTTCCAGTGCAATATATTGTATTCTCAAAATATATGTTCCCAAAATCCTGTTTCTGAATTATTCTGTCTCCAGCATACACCATATGACTGTAGCAACATATTTTCACGTCACATATAAGTAAACATTGTGTAAACCTTTCATGCAAAAATTCTAAACGCTTTTGACGTGGCTGCATATCTAAGATTAAGACATATTTTCCTGCACTGATCATCTGCAATAACTACATTTCTTTACTCCATGCTGTTTTTACCTATGCACTGTATTGTTTTCTCAAGCCAAATATTGCCTTATGTGCTCTACTTATTATCTTTTTCTGGTCTGTAATTTCTGTCCTGGCTTTATTTACAAAATCCGCTATTTGTGGTTTAGTGGTTTATCAAAATTTTTTTCCAAATGTGCAGATTTATCTATCCCATTTTAACAACTCATCTTTTTTTATCTTCTGATTCCACAATCTTGGCTCTTGTTTTTTTTTTTTTTTTTTTTTTTCTAATGGTCGTATTATTCTCTCCTCCGTCTTTCTTATTACTATATGTAGTGTATGCTTTTGCCTGTTATTCTATTTTCCAAGGTCTAATGTCCTTTAACATACAGCTTTGATTAATACTTTTATGTATATAAGAATGCTGATAATGCTCCTTGTGTTTTTTTCCTAGATCTGGTCAAATGCCCCATTGACCTCACTGGTCTCTATAATTATCATGTGTTTCTGTATTGGCATGTAGTCCATATCCTGAATCAAATATATTAATCTCAGCTGGGTGGCCTTATAATATTCAATAAAACAATGGTGCTACTGCCAACAGCATATAGTACACAACGATAACACACCAAAATAATTTATTCCATAAAGCTTTCGGGTCTACACCCTTCATCAGTACAAAGCAATAACATTACTACAACATTTAAATAGGAGAGATCATATAGTCACATGCTTCAGCCCATCCCACCACTTAATGATCAGCAAAATCTTAAAAAGACAATACATCATTTAAAATCATACTAAAATTCTATCTAACTATAATATTACAAAATATAATACTTAATCAGTAAATCAGTATTTAAATACCATACTAAAATATCTTACAATTATATTGCATGTGGTTATAGTGTATTATAATAAATATATAAATACACATATAAACATATATAAAAAACATATATAGAAACCTTGCAACCACCATCATATACATACATACATATAAGTACCTTTATACATTTTTACACAACATTTCATAACTATTGCATAAACATATACCTTATGCATTATATGTATTTCATAATCTTTCCCTTTGCCTCTTTACTAGTAGGGGCTTTAGGCTGACGGCATTATTTAGACCAGGGAACACATCTGCCTGAAGTCTAATAATCCATTCTAATTCTATTAATTCTAGACAATTATTAATATCCCCCTTCCTTAAACTAATATCTATTGTAGCCAATACCCTAAATCTAAAAACATGCTTTTCACCTTTATCTGTAACGTGTTTACTCAAAGCATTTGTCAATACTTTCCTCCTAATCTCCGATTTATGCTCAGTTATTCTCTCTTTTAATTTTCTAATAGTTTTGCCCACGTAGAAAGATGCACATAATGTGCATGTAGCCAAATAAACCACTCTTTCCTCATTACAAGTGGTCATTGTTATCAATGTGAATACTTCATCATTAGTGGGGTGCTTAAAAATATTCTCTCCTTCATATAGGTCATTACAACAAGAACAGTTGTAACATTTCCTTGTGCCTATTATCCTGTCCTTAGTCTTAGTTTTCTCTCGGAAGTCTTTATAACATAATTATAAGTTGTTAAATATCTAACTATCTTCACATCTTCCCGCGGTTGAGGAAGTGAAAAGGGAGAGGCAGACTAAATTTAAACCAGTCTTGTAGGGAGGTATGACAATGCATGGAGATGGCCCACGAGAAGATGTGAAGATAGTTAGATATTTAACAACTTATAATTTAAATACGCGTGGAGTGAGCACTATAATAGAAAAGAACTGGCCCATTTTATTAGCTATGTCTGAAGTTAGATCTATAGTGGCGGACAAAACTAGTTTTGGATTTAGAAGTGCCGAAACATTAAAACAAAAATTATGTTATAAAGACTTCCGAGAGAAAACTAAGACCAAGGACAGGATAATAGGCACAAGGAAATGTTACAACTGTTCTTGTTGTAATGACCTATATGAAGGAGAGAATATTTTTAAGCACCCCACTAATGATGAAGTATTCACATTGATAACAATGACCACTTGTAATGAGGAAAGAGTGGTTTATTTGGCTACATGTACATTATGTGCATCTTTCTACGTGGGCAAAAGTATTATAAAATTAAAAGAGAGAATAACTGAGCATAAATCGGAGATTAGGAGGAAAGTATTGACAAATGCTTTGAGTAAACACATTATAGATAAAGGTGAAAAGCATGTTTTTAGATTTAGGGTATTGGCTACAATAGATATTAGTCTAAGGAAGGGGGATATTAATAATTGTCTAGAATTAAAAGAATTAGAATGGATTATTAGACTTCAGGCAGATGTGTTCCCTGGTCTAAATAATGCCGTCAGCCTAAAGCCCCTACTAGTAAAGAGGCAAAGGGAAAGATTATGAAATACATATAATGCATAAGGTATATGTTTATGTAATAGTTATGAAATGCTGTGTAAAAATGTATAATGGTACTTATATGTATGTATGTATATGATGGTGGTTGCAAGGTTTCTATATATGTTTTTTATATATGTTTATATGTGTATTTATATATTTATTATAATACACTATAACCACATGCAATATAATTGTAAGATATTTTAGTATGGTATTTAAATACTGATTTACTGATTAAGTATTATATTTTGTAATATTATAGTTAGATAGAATTTTAGTATGATTTTAAATGATGTATTGTCTTTTTAAGATTTTGCTGATCATTAAGTGGTGGGATGGGCTGAAGCATGTGATTATATGATCTCTCCTATTTAAATGTTGTAGTAATGTTATTGCTTTGTACTGATGAAGGGTGTAGACCCGAAAGCTTTATGGAATAAATTCTTTTGGTGTGTTATCGTTGTGGTCTTATAGTATGCCTCCAAATTTGGAATGCTCACAACTTTCTCACTATTAGTTTTTTTCCATTACACTATTTCCTATTTTTGTCTCAAATTAACTCTTTATTTTCCTTTTCCATATTGTTCAATGCCTGTTGTCTCAGTAGATACATATACATATGACGTACATAAAGAACCAGTGAGACGAGAAACATTTTAATCATTTGTAGATTATTATCAATCCCATAAATAACAGTTTCCTTAGTCTTATTTTTCTTATAATCTTTTGAGTAGTATCTGCCTACATCTCATTAGATGCTTGCAAATATCCCATTTTAACAAATCGCCAAGCATTTCATTCTGTTACAACTCCATAAAAAGGAGAAACTTTATATCAAGTCATGAGTCAGGACATAGTTATTAACTAAAGCCTTTGTTCTTGATTCATTTATTATACATCCTGCTGTTAAATACCTTAATTTATCAAATATATTTTTATATTGTGTTCTGGATTCTTCACTTAGAAAATGATATCATCCACATAAAGAGATAATTTTTCATTTGTATTTCTCCATTTACATCAAATTATCTTTGCATGTCTTATGTCCCTGGCTACTAGCTTTATAAATAAAAGTGGATAACCCTGGCTAGAGCCTCTTGTAAGCCTACACACTTTAGACAGCTCCCCACCACACTTCAACTAGGTTGACATCTTTTGATGATATTAAATATTAATATTTTCTGTGTTTGTTGAACCCCAAATTCTTCAAGTGATCTTTTCATAAATTCTCAACTTGCTCTATCAAATGCTTTTTCAGCATCCAAATCTATTAACATTAATGTATTATTATTTTCTGATGCACCTTTTAAATCATAAGAGTTATTTTTGTCAGATGTTTGCCTAACATCTATAAATTGTCATTGGTCCATGTCTGTTATTTTCATTAATGTCTTTTGCAAATCTTATGTAATCATAATTCATAACTGAAACAGGTTTGTATTTCCTAGAATCACATGGTTCCTTTCTTTCATTTGGTTTAAACATCGCTACTACTATTACGTTTTTTACAAGTGAAAGGCACCTCCCCACTCTGAAAAATATTGTTAAAAAGTACTAGCCAGATATTTACTAGCTCCTATTTCTTTTCTTGCTGTTGTATTGGAATACCTTTTTACTACCAGTCATTTTCCCTATATTCTGGTTTTTCTCTACATTTTTAATTTCAATTTCCTTTTTTGATGTTAACACTCCTTTCAAATTATTTTAATTGAGGAAGATGTAATTGTTTGAGATATGTTATCGCTTCCTAAGTGCCACTTTCAATCTCTGTGTCTTGTTGATATGTAGGGTACTGTAATAATTCACCATTACATTTATAACTTTACCCACTCCAATTCTACTGTGCTGTTCTCATAATTCCTGATTATTGTCATCATTCTTTGAACCTGTTGTTGTCTCATACATTGAGCCAATAATTTGGTTGTACCAAGGTTATTATAAAAATAGTTTTCTTAAAGCAACTGCTTCATTTATGTTTTCTAAATATATTTACATAGACATTCCAGCTTCTTTCACATACTATTTAAACTGTATGGGTCGACTTTTTTGTTTTTGCTTATGCAAATCCCTTACTTTTTTAAAGACCTGTAGATATAGGCTATGTCTGTTAATCCATAATCCGTTTGCTTTCATTGTGATCACATTTTTTATCTTCAGTTTAAATTATCACTGTTCTTTGCAAGATTTTTACTTTTTGGATTCAAATCTAACAACATTTTAGTTTAAGTTTGATCTGTCCAATCTTTAAACAGCTTCCATTTCAGAAGGAATAATGAAAAATTCCAATGTTTGTCACAATATATATTTACTTGTTTACAAAACATAATTTGTATGAGTACATGGTCTGATACCATTACCAAATATGTTTTCATAGCTCAGATTATGTTGTAGTATTCTTTCAATATGTACATCATTGCAAACTTACTCAAAAACCATATCTTTATGCAAAAAATGTGTATATTCTATTTTGTTCTGCCTTATTACCACTGATCAACAAGCTCAAATAAATGTAAATATTTACCTAAGTATGTACACTTAGCCAGTATTCTATGCTATCTTGGATCGCTAAACACATCTTCCTTATCAGCAATAGCTTTCCAGGCTCCTGCTTCTATCATATATCCTGAGCAAAAGGCTATAATATCTTCCATGATATTCTTTATGTCCTGTCTCACTACTTTTAATGTAATAGACAGTGCAGCTAGTGTAATTCTTACAATGTGTCAACAACATCGCTCTACCATAGATCTTCCTTGTCTATCCTATTTTATACTAAATCTTTATTCCTATATCTTTTTTAAATTAATATTAAGACCTTTTTTTCACTGCCCTGTTATTATGTCAAAGAAACAATCTTTACCATTTTGCTTTCCAAAGGTTTCATATTTTCTGTGATTCAGTTGTGTTTCCTTAGTTCTGCATTAATATTGCAACTATAGGTCAGTAGTGTTTCTTGTTTTTCATTGTCAACAAACACATTTTTATTCCAAATCAATAAATCAAATTGTGCCATAGTAAATCTGATCCCTGATATTTATTAACAATTGTGTAGACTTTGCATGAAGCCTACATGACTAAAGGTCATTAGCATGATTAGCAGCAATGTACACTGAATATACATGCTGCTCATCATCCTTACATGTTTCCAAGCACTGTTTGTGGCCAGAAGCAGTGTTGTTGGCCAGGAAACAGTGCATGGATGCATGAGCATACAATGTAAATGAAGGTGCTTGCCTGTAAGGAAAGCTGTTATGCAGGGATAATCGGACAACTTATATGAAGAAAAAGCAAGTTGATTAGAACATGTAAGATGCAGAGTATGTGAAATTGGGAGAATGTACACAGACTACAATGTTAAACGTACAGACATGAGTACAAGGGGAGGGTAAATGGAGATAATGTACTCAGTTAATGTGTTCAAATGTGATTATACCACAAAGAAACATTTTAAACAGAAAGGCGTCCATGTTGATGTAACAATAAATTATTCTGTTCCCAATTCTTTACCCATGTACATAACTAAAAATGGTCATGCTAACAATGGATGTGAGAGGGACACAATGCAACATGGTAAGAAAGGGAAGTAAATGTAATATTAATGCTGATAACATACCGAGCTGAGATAACAGTTAGCAAGGACAATGGATATGTTAGGGGCTATTCATATACAGTGCAATTGCTGAAAATGGCATATATATATATATATATATATATATATATATATATATATATATATATATATATATATATATATTTATAGGGAATGTATGTGAACTAACTGACTTTAGTGCTGTATTCTCCACTTCATCATGTATAAACAAGGAATGAGCTGTATTGCTGCTGCATCATGCACATAAAAAAGGACATATTTTAACATTTGTTGTCATTTGACAATCATAGATGGGGGTTTATTACCTTGACATGTGTATTATACAAGCATGTGTTTTACATTCAAGTGATATATGTGTTTTACACACAAGTGATGAATAACAACACAGTCGTGATGACACTGCAGTAGTTCAAGGTCTCTGTTCATAAATGGAGCACATCTACTACATAGTTATACTGGACCTACTTACAAATAATTACGGCAAATACTGTCATAACAGAATGTAAACAACACAAACACACAATAAAGTGTCCTAACACTAGCCCAACCACACTTTATGATGTTCTTGCTTCATACCATACAGTAAGAAATGTTATGTAAGTTCTCATGTCCTATAAATCTGTACAGTCTGAAGTAAACAAGTACAGTTATACATAAATGCTCGGAGGAAGACATGCAATACAGTGCATTCTTATTTGGAAATTAAGTAATGCCTGTGAACAAACAATGACATACTCAACATTTGCATCTTTCCAGACTCAAACACATGCCAGAACAGATCAACCTATAATAGCACAGAAACAGGCTTAGTGTATGTGTCATGACAAATACATGTAAAGGGCTTATACCACAGAGGGCTTATAGCACTTACCTCTTGAAATGGGTATAGATCCCCTACTTTGAAGGGTGATGTCTTAAAAATATTGCCTTCTGACTGTGTCATAAATACTTTCTTTGCCTAAGCCAGTCCTTTCTGACACAGTTATCTGACAGAAGTTACCAGATTCAAACCCCTGCTTCTCATACGCTCTATATAGCTTTGTACTGAGTGAGTTTGCCAGATGACATAGCAATGGATCTTGTCACAAATAAATGAAATTAATGTTTGAAGTAATAAAGTATATTTGAAGATATTTTGTACAACTTGATTATGTCAAAATGATGGCAAGGATGTAACTATGTTAACACTCAAACAATTGTGAGCAGTGCCATATCAATGTTTATCTGTCAAGGAAGCTGTTCCTGTGTTATTTTTGCACAACATCATTGCCCCAGAAGTAAAACACACTATTTGTATATATATGTTATGCAAGTCATTACCGAATGCTTGTGCCAAAGCAGCAATTACACCACAACATTCACAGAAAAAGAAGTTATGTCTTGCCATAACGTTCCATATGTATTGTTGATCCTCATTCAGTCATTATGCATGGGGGTATCGGTTCTGAGCTCAGAACCAAGCCAGGCATTTTTCAAGCTCATGTCAGCTTCAAACTCTCGAGCTAAACTCTTACCCACAATCCCCCTCTCCCTGTTACCTCAGATTGAGTTTGCAAGTCAAAGAAGGTAGAGGCTACCTCTGGTCAAATAGCCTAAGAGAACCGGATGGTGAGATCCACTAGAAACCACAGGAGGGGGAAGGAGGGAGGGTCGTAATGACTGAACGAGGATCAACAATACAGATGGAATGTTATGGTAAGACATAACTTCTTTATCTGATATTGTTAATCCTCGTTCATTCCTTACGCATGGGACAGAGTCCCCAGCTACCTCTATTCCTGGGAGGCTCTCACAGAAGGACATTCCTGAGCACCATAGAACCGAAAGATGCTCTTCCCATGGAGGCCAAATCCAATTTGTAATGATTGATGAAAGTATGAGGTGTAGCCCAAGTTGCAGCTGCACAGATGTCATGTAAAGAAGCTCTGGCATGGAAGGCAGCAGAAGTTGCCACCGACCTTGTTGAATGAGCTTTCATGGTAGTAGGCAACGAGATATTACGTTGTGTGTAAATAAAGGTCACACAGTCCTTCAACCATCTAGCTAATGTGACCTTAGCAACAGCAGATCCTAATTTAGGTCCAGAAAACGCCAAAAATAACTGGTCAGATTTACAAAAGGGTTTAGTCCTGTTTAAGTAAAAATGTATTTGCCTGTGTATATCTAGGGTATGTAGGCAATACTCTCCTCTGTTTGAATGATTGGGAAAGAAAACTGGCAATTCAATGGCTTGATTAATAGAAATTTCAGAGATCACTTTCGGCAGAAATGACGGATTAGTTCTCAGAGACACTCTATCTCTATGAAAAATCAAGTATGGACTCTTGATACATAAAGCTTGAAGTTCAGAAATATGTCTGGCAGAAGTAATAGCGACCAAAAACAAGGTTTTCCATGACAAATAATTGAGGTCACAAGAAGAGGCTGGTTCGAAAGGTGACATTTGCAGGGCTTGTAGAACTAATGATAAATCCCATGGTTGAATAGATTCTCTAAAAGGTGGCTTCAGATGATTCACACCTTTTATGAAGTTCTTGCACAATTTATGAGACATAAGAGAGGAATGTTGGACACCCTCATGAAAATTAGAAATTGCAGCCAAATTAATTCTAATGGTAGAGGCCGATAGACCCGATTGAAACAGGTCGGCCAGATAGTCTAGTATTATCGACACTGGTGCTGAAAAGGGGTCTACTTGTTTATCTTTCAGCCAACAGGTAAATATTTTCCACTTGCTCAGATAAGTAATTCTAGTGGAAGACTTATGAGAAGCAATGAAAATATCACATACTGGTAAAGAAAGTTCATTCTGCCTGGCAATCAAGGGAATTGGAGTAGCCAAGCCGTGAGCTTCAGGTTGTTCAAGTTGGGATGAATCAGGTTCTGTGGGTGAGAGATCAACTCTGGGGTTGGATGGAGAATCCATGGTCGATCTAGTAGGCGAGGCCAAAGGAAGGGGAACCAAATCTGTCGAGGCCAATATGGTGCTATGAGGATCACCTTTCTCTTCAACTGACGGGCTATCTTCAGAAACTGGGGAATGAGGGGAAAGGGTGGAAATGCATAAAAAGACCCGAGGGTCAATCGTGGACTAGAGTGTCCCTGAGGGGGAATCAGTTCAAAGTAGTTTCTGCATTTGTAGTTGGTCGGGGATGCAAAGAGGTCGCAGCAAGGACTGCCCCAGCGGTGAAAGAACTCCGCCACTATCAAGGGATTCAGGGACCACTCATGAGGTTGAAGAATGCACCTGCTGAGTCTGTCTGCTATCACACTGGAACTCCCGGGAATGTGCATTGCTAGAAGAAAACGGTTGGTAGCCATCGCCCATTGCCATATCCTCATGGCCTCTCGACAAAGGGGGTAAGATTTGGTTCCACCTTGCTTGTTGATGTACCAGACCACCGCCATGTTGTCTGATTGAATTGCAATTATCCCAGACAGCAGCAGGGGATGGAATGCTTGCAACGCCAGAAGCACCGCCCTCAGCTCTAGAACATTTATATGCAGATGGGCCTCCAGTTCGGACCAAGTGCCTTGGACTATCTGTCCCTGACATAGCCATCCCCCACCCCATCAGGGAGATGTCCGTGGTTACTGTGGCCTTGTGTTGCTGGGGAAGAAGGGGCGAGACTATTGTGAGAGATTGTGTGACATCCACCAGTTTAAATCCTGTTTGCACCCATGGGTTACTAGAATCATGGCTGAAAGAGGATGCTGAAAAGGACACCATTGGGTGAGCAGTAGCCATTGTAAAAGCCTCATGTGAAATCTGGCCAGGGGAACAATGGTGATGGAGGCTGCCATGGAACCCAACAGCTGTAGAACCGAGTGAGCTATGGATCTTTCCTTTGAAAGGATTGGAATTAGTTGTTGCTTTATCCTTAGAATTCTGTGCTCTGGAATAGCAGCTCTGCAGTTTTTTTGTGTCCAAGATAACCCCTATGAATTCTGTCGACTGAGATGGGGTGAGACTGGATTTTTGCCAGTTTATGGTTATGCCTAGTCTTTGAGCAGCGAGGAGAGAGTATGCCAGGGCTTTTTCCAGTAGATGTCTGGTGGGGGTGGAAATGAGCCAGTCGTCTAGGCATGGAAACACCTGGAATCCTTGAAGTCGCAAGTGAGCTGGGATGACTGCCATGCACTTTGTGAACACTCTGGGGGCTGTAGAGAGTCCAAAGGGCAGTACTCTGAACTGGTAGTGATTGGCTCCCACACGGAAGCAAATAAATCTTCTTGATGGCCTGTTCACCTTTATGTGTTAGTATCCATCTTGAAGATCTATAGAGCACATCCAATCATCTTTTTCCAAAAGTGGGAGGATAGACTGTATTGTGACCATCCGGAATTTTTGTACTCTCACAAACGTGTTCAGTACACTGAGTTCCAAAATTGGTCTTCAGTCCTTCGTTTTCTTTGGCACCAAAAATAGTCTTGAGTAGAATTCAGATCCTATCTGGCCTGGAGGGACTATTTGGAGGACTCTTTTTCTTAGCAGCTTTTCTATCTCTAGTGCTGCTTCTTCCCTTTGACTGGGTGGAACATCGGGAAGATTTTTGGAAGGGATGGGACAAAGATCGAAGGGGATATGATAACCTCTGGTTATAATCCTTTGTACCCAAGAATTGGTGGTGATGGTTAGCCAGGCAGAAGGGTACAAGGAGAAACGTCCCCCAACCACCTCCAGAGGAAAGGAGTTGGACCGCTCTTCAGAAACACTGATAAGCTTGACCAGGGAAAGAATCCATGGAACCCTGGTTACATGGACCCCCTCTGCCCTGAAAGGAGTGTCTTCCCTGTGAGTTTCCCCCTCTGCCTCTGGGGGAGAACCTGGCCTGTGTGTCACGGAAAGGACCCTGAGATTTCTTGAACCATATCTTCCCACTCTTCTGGTTTTTGAGAGAAAGCATGTTGAGGGGAAGAATAACGGACACCTACGGCAGAAAGGATCTTTCCATCCTGTTCACATCTGGCCAGTGTGCTTTTAACTTTGGGCCCAAACAACGAGGAGGCCTCAATGGGGGCATTAAGAAAGGAAGACTTAAAGGGTTCCATGAAGTTGCACAAGCACATCCAGGCGTGTCGTCTCAAGACCGCAGCTGAACCTGCTGCTCTAGCTGCTCCTTCTGATGCATGAGATATCAATCGCATAGAGGAGTTAGCTATAGATTCAATGGTGGCCAGCTGAGAGGCCACTTTGTCACGGACCTCATCAGACATGGCACCAGACAAGGTTTCAGAGAGCTCAGAAACCAGATCCCTCTGAAGCCTGGTAAAATGTGCCATAGCAAAGGTCACTAAAGCAAAGATGCACTTCCCTATCTTGTCCAGGGCCCGGGACTCTTTGTTAGGCAGATGGATAGTCTGGCTTTCATCTTCTGCCAGATCCTTTTTTGTTGCAGCTGCCACCCACCAAAGCATCCACAGGAAGGCCTTTGGACCAATGGGGATCCAAAGCAGGAGGGGACAAGATCTTATCTGGCCTCCAGGAAATAGCTTGACGGTATCAGGAGCCTTCCAAGCATGCTGCACGATGAGCCGGACAAGTTCATCGGCAGGTGGAGTAACCCAGGAGGTAGGGGCTGGGCACAAAAGGCCTACAGGAACACAGATTCCTCAGAGGACACATCAGAGAACTGCCAGTCACTTCTTTGTTTCAGGATTTCGATGATATCACCAAAGGATAGATCAGAGGGTCACCGAGGGGATCCTTCCCCCTCATCAAAATCTGTGTCTTTGTTGAGGGACTCCTCTGTGGAGTCCATGTGCTTCCTCTTACACAAACTTTTCCTGTGGACCTCCTCAGTGGGAGAAGCTGGAGAAGATAGCAGAAAAGGGGATTCCTGAGGGAATACGTCCTGCGGCCCCTGCACCCGGTGTCCGCTAGGTGCGACTTGTGAAACCAGTGTACCAGAGGAGGGCAGAGGTATAGACAGTCTGGAATTGCCAGCAGCAGCAAAAGCCTTCTCTATCAGTTGGAAAGCTGGTCCACCCGAAGAGGAGTGCATGTCTAGGACAGGGGTCACCCCTCCCCTAAGTGGCTCAGTCTGCCGACCCGGAGTCCCAGGATGGCTGTGGAGCAGCAAACTATGCATGTAACAACTGACATCCTGGGTCATAGCAAAACTTTCCTGCCATGAAGGCAACTGCAGTTCCTTAGTGAGATCCATAAAGGGAACCGCAGACAGGGAAGACTGTTCTATATCCATGGACTTCAAAGGCAATGAAGGAGGAGAATAAGAAGGGGTCTTTGGAGATGTGTGATCACCTCCCAAGGAAGGATAGTTCCTGAGGGGTGGGATACCTCTGGCCAAGAGTACCTGGTCCACAAGACGCAACACATCATGTTTGGAAAGGCTTCTAGTGGACCTCATGGAGACTGAGGGAGAAACAGGCCTGTCCACAGAAGAAGCAGACTCGGTGCCTATCTCATCTGACCGCACTGAGGACAATGGTGCCGACAGAGACTGGACTACTGTTGTCTGGACCAAAGAGGTCATCGGTGCCGAGGTCATGGTCTGCACCGACAGAGGGATGGGTGCCGAAGTGGTTGTCGGTGCCGAGGCTGGAACCGATAAAACTGGAGTCAACAATAAAGGTGTTGGTTCCGAGGAAGATCTCAGAGCTGACGCAGTCAAGGTCTGCACTGACTGAACGGTCCGTGCCGATACAGTGGTAATGGTCTGAACTGAGGAGCCCCTCGGTGCCGATATATAGAAGGCTGCAGGAGAAGATGGAGCTGAAATCACTAATGGAGCCAAAGACCTCAGTGCTGAAGGTCTAGGCACCGAAAACATTGGAGCAGACTGAGAGAGCTCCGGAGCTGAAACTTTAGCCTTTTTAGATTTTGGTTGGCGGGAGACCCAGCCGGGGACGAACGCAAAGACTTAGCCTTAGTAGGAACATCCATAGTTTTCTTAGGGGCTCTAGGAGGGGTTGAGGCCTCCGACCCAGAAATAGCCTCTGAAAAGGGAGATTTTAGAAGTCCCTTCAGTATCAGCTTGTTTTTCCTTTCCAACAAGGTTCTATTAGAAAAGTTCTCACAAATATTTCAGGGTGGGTCAACAGACAAATGGGAAGTCCGAAACAATAAACACGCAAAGAGTGTACATCAGAAGTAGGCAGTTTGTGTCCACAATAAGAACACTGCTTAAACCCCGGACTACTTTTCTTATCTGCCATGACAGCAAATTAATTAATAGAAAAGATACCAACAATGGTACAAGAGAGTACCCGAAGGTATGAGAGAAAAAGGGAAAAGGATTACCAACGATGGTAAAGAGACAATACCTCGCAGTAAAAGTGGTAAAGAAAAAGCAGAAAAACCTGAATAAATTATGAATGCTTGATGCGCTAGGGTAAGAGACAATAAAATATTAACTTTTCTGACAGAAAAGTAATCTGTAAAGCTATTAAACAACAATTGACTATACTTAGCTCAAGAGAAGTAGCTTGACATGACCGAATGGCAACGCGGCAAACAAAATCTGAGGTAACAGGGAGGGGGGGATTGTGGGTAAGAGTTTAGCTCGAGAGTTTGAAGCTGACACAAGCTTGGAAAATGGATGGCTCGGTTCTGAGCTCGGAACCGATACCCCCATGCGTAAGGAATGAACGAGGATTAACAATATCAGATTGACTGTTTCACTGTAGGATATAACACAATGAGTTTATATTTTTTTTCTCCAAAGTAGAAGTGAGAATAATAACTTCATGCAGTGTTGTTTGTGCAATATCAGTACATTCATAGAATGTTTTCCTTTGCTGGAATTAATAGCAAACTATATAAGTCTAGCGAATAATGACATGTGTATGAATCACATACAGCACAGTGGAAGTCTTAGCAACACTGAGAGATTCCATCTATGTGAAGTCATATCATCATATGGTTGTATTGCAAACAGTTTCAGTGAGATAAAATGGGTGACAAAGGTTTCTTCTACTGTTATTGTACACATTATAACAGTTGTGGATGTCATTCATGCATAACAACATTAGGACACACAATGCAGATAGTCATCCAATGTGTCTTTTTGTCATGATATTGTGAAGAATGAATGCTCCATGGTGCAATCATCACTACAATTTTGAGATGCTTTGGTCTTTGAAGCCATAACATTGTGTTATTGCTGCAAGGGATATGGTTGCCTGTGATTTCTCAAAAGACTGTTTCTATATGTGACTTTTTCACACATCCTTGCCTGCTGCTAGGTATAACCAAACAAACATGATGCATAATGCAGTCGTCACTGTGATGGCAAAATGACAATTGTGCACAATGTATGGACAATCACAGTTTCGAACACATGTCTTACTAAGGCAACAGCATGCATTGCAGCAAAAGAACATAATGGAATCTAGGATATCCAAAAACAAAGTCCAGCAAACAAAAAGATGCCCAATGCTGAGAGTAAGAACACTTTTAATTCCAAAAAACAGATAAAAACAAATAAAAACAGGTAAGTGCTTTCATGATTGCTCGCTTCTTATCAGTGAACTAAGCCTCTCTTCTTTAGGAGAGGCTTTAGAGCAACAGCACTATTCAAACCAGGTGGCACATATGCTTTAAAGTTGACAGTTATATATGGTCTACACACTTGATTATGCATCCATTAAGTATGGAACCTACGCATCTGTCCTTTTATGCAGATTGTTGTACAAAAAATGTGGTCTGTATGGCTAAGTGTAATGTATGTGATTCATATTGCATAGGAAAGACAAATCGTATGTTTAAGGACAGGATTCTGCAGCATCAGAGTGATATACGAAATAATAAATTAACAAATGCATTAGCGAAACATGTATCTAAAGCTGGTATGAGTCACAGCTTTAAGTTCTTGGTACTACAGAAATTAAATGAAAGTTTAAGGGAAGGGGATTTGAGTAATGAGACTGAATTTGCTGAGTTAAAATGGATTGTCAACTTTAAAGCATATGTGCCACCTGGTTTGAATAGTGCTGTTGCTTTAAAGCCTCTCCTAAAGAAGAGAGGCATAGTTCACTGATAAGTGTTAACACCCAACAGTTTTAATTGGTTTTAATTAACTGGAAGTTTTTGTATTTAAAGGCCTGTTTTTTCATGCTGTTTGTTAAGGTCTGAAGAAGCGAGCAATCGTGAAAGCGCTTACCTGTTTTTATTTGTTTTTATCTGTTTTTTTGGAATTAAAAGTGTTCTTACTCTCAGCATTGGGCATCTTTTTGTTTGCTGGACTTTGTTTTTGTATATCCTAGATTCCACTATGTTCATTTTGCTGCCATTATTGTTTTTTGTTCGCCTGTGGAATCATGGTTTAGAGTGTTGATTTGGATTTGAGATGTGCATCTGGACTGAATAAGTCGATGTATAAGGAGAAAACAGTGGATGTCAATACTAAAGGTACTGTATGGATGGCTGTCCATGCTAATCCCCTGATTGGTGTGTCTTTTAGTGATGAGGATGTTACACCTAATAATGTTGACTATAATGAAGTGCAAGCTTTTAAAAAGGCTTTGAGAGTACTAGAGGATAAGCTGTTTAAACATAAGCGTCTGCTCTGGCAGCACTTTCATTTTGAAGCAGCTGTATTCCATCAGATAGTCCCTAGAAGGCTATGGGCACTAAAAATGCCATCATATGGTGATAGTTTGCCTGAATTGCTTAAAAGGTGGCAAACTCTTAACTTGCAACTAAGTCTGGATTATATGGCACTACTTAATGACTATTTTTGCCCTGAAGAGAATACCTTATCACAAGAAATCAATGATTTGACTTCCCATCTGATGAGCACATTTAAAGGAGAGGAGTTTGAGCAGCTATTGGATGACTTATTACTTAACGTCTCTCTTTATGAGAGAAATTAGAGAAAGAGAAGACTAAGAAGCTCCGCAGGGACTTTGCGGACTTCCGGGATGGTAATGTGTTCTCCTGGCCGAGGTATACTCAGCCGAAAGCCCCTCCATGAAGTACATCATTGTTAGATCAATATTCCACAACTGTGACACCCAGAGCCATTAATGGAGTAGTTGGTGATGCACAAAAAGCTGTAGACTGTGCTAATGTTCAGAAACTTGTTGTGGGAAAAGGTGATGTCAGCCTTCACCAAAAAATGCCTGCGACTAAACATGTAAGTACGGAAAGCTCGTGAATAGATTTAAAGGCACTGAATGAACCTTTGGATGTATCTGGATCTTTTACAACCATCGAATGCACTGCTTATTCTGACTGTATCTCTATAGGTGGTCGTTCACCTAATAGAACTGTAAGTACTGACGCTCTGCCTGCTGTGGCTAAGGATAGTATTGTATTTAAAGCTCACTCAGATCAGGACAAATCTGATGAGTTTTCATCTGTTAATGTATCTATAGCCTCTGTAAGTGAAGGAACAGGTATGGGCTTGTCTGTTGCTACCAGTTTACAAGCTGCTAGCAGTTCAAATGTAGTTTCTTTATCTGTGGATGATGTAAGGGAGGATATTGATGTACATCTATGTAACAATTCTGTATTATGTGAATCAGGCTGTGCTCTAGATGTGGTTAATATGAAGAGTTTAGACTCTGTAGTTAGAACTAAAATTCCCAGTATTTTTTTGGACTAGAGCTCTGTCCCCAAAAAGAATACTAACTTGAAGTCTGTGTTTTTTTGGAAAAAGCACTACCCATCAGGCAGGACAAACATATAGGGAGGTCAAGGAGTCACAGAAGGAGAGACAGGATGCAGTCAGACCCTCCAACTTACTCCAAAGCCCCCATGACATGCAGTCAGAAGTGAATAATTTGGTTTTTAACTTGTCAACAAGTGAGCTCACAATAGAACAGCTAGCTGTGTTGAACAAATGTCTTTGTTTTATACCTGCTACGAAAATGGACCTTGTGGAGACTATTTTAGATCTTAAAGTGTTTGCCAGGAATATTATGTGGAAGACTATTTTTTCAGGTAGTGATACTGGAGTCTGCAGCACTTTTAAGAAACCTAGCACATTTACATCAGTTAACTCTCCAGCTATGGAGTCTTTTAAGTTATGTGAGGATGACTTAAGAAGGTCATTTAATGACAAAAATAATAAAAGGTTTTTTAATCTGACACCTAATGAGCATGAGGCACTAAATCAATTGGTTAAAGAAGATCACCTAGTTATTAGACCAGCCGACAAAGGAGGTGGAGTTGTAGTGTTGGATAAGTCTGTCTATCTGGATAAAATGCATGATATGTTGTATTATAATACAGTGTATGTGTTATTGCAGAAATTTCAAGTTAATGATATAATTAACAGGCTGAATTTATTTTTGTATGACTTATTAATGACAGAGCAGATAGACTATTCTCTCCACACTTATTTTTCTGTAGAGCACCCCACTATACCACAGATCTATGGATTGCCAAAAGTGCACAAAGACACCAAGGATCCTCCCTATCGCCCCATAGTTTCAGGAAGGGGATGGCTCACTGAGCCAATGTCGATATATGTCGACAAACAACTGAGAGGTGTATTTGGCAAAGTTGATACACTTTTGAGAGATAGTAAACAGTTTCTAGAGCATTTATACAACTGGACTATGGGGTAGATCTAGTAATGACATCAAAAGAATGTTGTTTATTACTCTAGATGTGAAATCACTGTTTACTGTGATACCCAATGAGGATGGGATTGAGCGGGTATGGCGATTCTTGATTAAAAAAGGTGGCTTCTCTAACTCTAAGGTTAGCATGATCTGTGCCCTGCTAGAGCTGATATTAGAGAATAATTTGTTTCTCTTTGAGTCAGAATACTTTCTACAAGTTGTAGGGGTAGCAATGGGCACAGTGTGTGCCATTATGTATGCGAACTTGGTTTTAGCTAATTGGGAGCTAGAATGTGTCTTCAGCAAAGATCTATATAAAACACATCATGTTTTATAAGCGATTTGTGGATGAAATCTTTTTTGTTTGGGATGGTACTATGGATGAGATTCAAGCCTTTGTGGACATGTTAGAGACTTCAACTAATTATTTGTCTTTTTCTCTGCACTACTCTGTTGACATATTTGATTTTTTTAGACATTACTGTGAGCAAAGATATGTTAGGTAACATGTCCACTAAAATGTATAGGAAACCATGCAGGAAAAATAACATCTTACATTGTTCTAGTATGCATCCATCCCACGTTACTAGGAACGTTGCTAAAAATCAGGTTCTTAGGTGCATGAGATTGCATACTAATGCTGACTCTTTAGAGCAAGCTTTAGCAGTGCTAAAGGCAGATCTATTGAAGAGGGGCTATAAGGGCAGTGAGATAGATAAGGAAATTAGAGAACTGAATACATCGGTTGGTGTCAAAGTAAAACCTTACTTCCCTGACAGCTGCTCAAGTACAGTGAGGGACACAGAGGCTAACAGCAACAAGGGTGTAGATAGGGTCTGTTTGACCTATTCAGCAGAGGTTAATAAAGTATGTGAAGTCATAAAGAAAAATTGGTCTATCCTGTTGACCGATCTTTCTGTCAGTGAACATATAGAACAATTTCCTAAGTTTTGTTTTAAAAATACCAAGAACTTAAAACAGCCACTCTGTTAAACACACACTGAACAATATAAGCACCTCACCTCCCAGCGTAAGGGCACTTATGCATGCCGGTCTTGCAAGACATGCAGTTATATATGGTCTACACACTTGATTATGCATCCATTAGGTATGGAACCTATGCATCTGTCCTTTTATGCAGACTGTTGTACAAAAAAATGTGGTCTATATGGCTAAGTGTAATGTATGTGATTCATATTACATAGGAAAGACAAACTGTATGTTTAAGAACAGCATTCTGCAGCATCAGAGTGCTATACAAAATAATAAATTAACAAATGCATTAGTGAAACATGTACCTGAAGCTGGTATGAGTCACAGCTTTAAGTTCTTGGTACTACAGAAATTAATTGAAAGTTTAAGGGAATGGGATTTGAGTAATGAGACTGAATTTGCTGAGTTAAAATGGATTGTCAACTTTAAAGCATATGTGCCACCTGGTTTGTATAGTGCTGTTGCTTTAAAGCCTCTCCTAAAGAAGAGAGGCTTAGTTCACTGATAATTGTTAACACCCAACAGTTTTAATTGGTTTTAATTAACTGGACGTTTTTGTATTTAAAGGCCTGTTTTTTCATACTGTTTGTTAAGGTCTGAAGAAGTGAGCAATCGTGAAAGCGCTTACCTGTTTTTATTTGTTTTTATCTGTTTTTTGGAATTAAAAGTGTTCTTACTCTCAGCATTGGGCATCTTTTTGTTTGCAAGGCAACACCATGCAGAACATTGCATCATGTCTTCACACCATAGGAAAAGTCTTAGTAGTTCTCATGGAAAAGCCAACAGGCACATATAGTGCCATCATTATCCAATAAAGCATTTCTGTGTGAAAAAAATTAGCATAGATTCTTGTAATATGAATCCTTGGTGATACATGTGCACAGCAGTCTAGAAAACACAGTATCAACATCCAGCACCACAGGATAACTCATACTACAGTTGTGATTCTGATAGCATGATGTAACCATTGTGTTTTCAAAACTGGGTATAACAGGGGGCAGTACATATCTATAGGGTAGCTAACCTTCAGTGAAAATGTGTCTAAATGGAAGCTTACACAAGGGTTGTGTCACATATGCAACTGTACATGACAACACATGCAGTCACATTGTTTAAACAGGGTTGGCTTTGAACCCCTTCACTATCTGATTTCACTATCTTTAGAACACAGAATTATTTGCAAGAGCCACAGGAGAAGTCTGACTTGTAAGGGCAGAGAGTGCACTTTTGACATAATGATCTCATCAATGTGATGCACAAAAGGGAGAAGGGTCTATATCAGTTCAGCAAAAAACCCTTTACGCGAAAACAAATAAGTTGAACCATATTGCGCGAAGTACGTAAACCTCGAACATCCAAAACCGTGAATTCCAAAATGTCGATTTGTTTTGGTTGGCCCATTTGTGGTATAGCTCCGTAAGGTAGGTGTGCAATAGATTTGACTTTAGGATTAGGATATGGGTTAAGGTAAGTGCATAGATAGGTAATGTATGTAAGATTTAGTGTAGTGTTAGATGTAGGGTTTTTTTTAAGTGTACTTATGTGTGTTATTTATTTTGTTTGGGTGTATGTCTGTAGGGGAAGGGTGTGGTAGTTATGGACCTTAGGGTTAGGGAGGGGTTAAGGATAGTGCATAGATAGTTGTGTATGTGGGGTTTAGTGTAGTGTTGGAAGTAAGGTTTTGTTAAATGTATGTATGTGGATTATTTGTTTTGTTTGGGTGTATGTCTGTAGGGTTTGGTTAGTGTATGTAAGTGTTTTATTTATTTTGTTTGGGTAGGTACTAAGTAGCGGGTGGTGGGGTTGGCCGACTATGGCAGTTTGATATTTTATTTTTCGTGGTTTAGTGCGTTCAGGATTTTCACGGTTCTAGGTTTAGGGGTCAATGTATGGGTATTCGCATAACAGGGTTTTCGCTGAAGTGATATAGACCCAAGGGAAAAGCGGTATAAGGGTATGGGGCATCCACACCCATGTTAAAATCTTCCCTTGAGTGGATGTTAATACAGTACATCTGTTCAAGAAGCTGTATATACCTGGCATCAAAGCCATATACACAAGTTCACCATTGTTAGATCTCACAGTCTAGAGAACACAGCATTAGCCACATGCACCACTGGAGAAATTAAAGTCTTAAGGGAGAGTGTAGAGTTTTGATATGATGACCTCATCAATGTGTTGCTGAGAAGATGTCTTTGGGATAAAGAAATGGTGGAATACCCACCCAGGTTAAATGTTTCCCATGAATGGAGGTTGATACAGTACATCTGTTAAGGATGCTATCCGTGACTGATGTTGCAGTCACACACATTTGATGTTGAGGTGTTACCTGTCACTAAATCCACACATACACACACACACACACACACACACACACACACACACACACACACACACACACACACACATACATACACACACACACACACACACACACACACACACACACACACACACACACACATATACACACACACACGTTAAAATACTGTGAAAACTGAACCTCCTACTTATCTAATTTCAGAATTGAGAGAACACAGTATGAAATGCAAGCACCACCGGAGAAGTCTGATTGTACTGATATGAATATAAACATCTCCAATTAGTAAAACTTCACCGTTTAGAACAGCTGGTGCTGTGCATCACTGGTTTGCGGACAAATGCATGTGTGTAGATAGACCAGCATAACTGCACTGTGCATGTCCCATGTAATGACATTATTCTCTGCTAAGTTTTATATACTGTTATTCATATATATTGTGTTAGTGTAAGGGACATCTGCCTGTTTCTCAGTATGGGGTATCAGTGACAATCAATCACAATATTAAAACAATGGATTATCAAGCAAACATTCATGCCAGTTCATTTTGGGATAACTGCATGCAAATAGTAAATATTTATACTGCAATTGTCATTCATCTTGTCTCATGTTTGCGCAATGTGCATTGACAATACAGACCCTTCCTAAATATGACAGAACACTGCAGAGTAACATTGATGGATTATGTGTGAAAAGGTTACACACCAGTGTAACAGACATATATTAACAGACTGACTTACATCACTCAGAAATCTAGATCTCTTGGTTTCAACATTCAGTAAAGACATAAAGAAGTTGTACAACCTGCACAAAGAATTATGTATTTATTTATTTTTTTTTTTTACTGTCTGCCTGAAGTGCAGTGCTGGCAAACTTGTCTGTGCTCCTGATGGCAAAGTATTAGCACATGCATAATGATATCATGAGGTGATGAACTTAGAATGGGAGTTGGCAGTACTCTATGGGGCTCTGTGTTGACCTTCACAAAAATGATCAGCATACACACATGCAACCATGTCTAAATTTGACAGAACACCAAACAGATACATGTTATGGTCATGTTTCAGGTGTCATGATTTACACACTTGTCATAACAGTTGCAGTTCGTCATTACTAACATGTATGATACAGGTGTATTCTGAAACACATGAGGGCCCGAGCCTTTTTTGCTAATGGCAACATAGCTTATGAAAACTGGTTGTAATCAAAGGGGCTTATTAGATGGCACAGAAGACATGTGAAGAGGTAGATAGTTGGTGACAGAAACCACATACAGACTTAGTAAGGCACTAGTTTGTGGTTCATTTCTGCACATATTTATATTATGTTACTGTTTGCTTTATCATTATAATTATTCAGGCAAGATCTGTACAAGACAGTGTTCACAACAGGAAGCAAAAACATTAATACAGCATTGGGATAATGTTAAGAAAATGTGTAACCAACAGTTACACCCACAGGAGTCATATCAAATATGGAGATACACTTTGCCATACATCTGGATTTGAACCTTGACAGTATTCTAAGGAAAATGCATAGACTTGAGTATTATCTAACTATATGGCATAGGAGTTCATACTTCATAAAGTTCAAATATGACAGCAGATTGAAGAACCGGAGATTGTGTGCATTACTCTTCATTACCCTCATGATAACTACATGCTGTACATTCAACTCTTCAGCGTGTTTCATAGAAAATTATCCTGACTATGTTTAGTTAAGCACAGCAGCACTGTGGGCACTAGAATAATATTTCCAAAAGCACATCTCACAAGATTTTGCCATAATCTGTTTACTTCCATTTAGCGTTGGTTACAGTTGCTGCTCAGCACCTGACATCGTGCAAATGCACAAGAGGAAGACTAATGACACAGAAGGAAGAAGATACATAGATGAGGGAGAAGGAAACAGGGACAAAGTAGCTTATGACAGAAGCAGGGCTCATAACAATATGTAGGTAACAGCGGCACATAAAACAGAGCACTAAAACAGCCAGTAGCACTTAGCTAATGTCTAGATTAGAACCCTTGAAAGTATGCAAATATCAGTCTATAGATCTGGGCATTATATCATCACACCACAAAGGAATGCACTTTAAATCATACAATTTAAGGAACAGTGACAACTTACTGAAGCAGAAGGGGTGAACAGAGAGAGATGGAGTGAGAGATAGCAGCAGCATTGTTTCTGTAGGACCTTCTTTATGGTGTGTTACTCTTACTTATTACCTCATTATTACTCTGTCATGCTCAGAACAATAAAGTAATTGCTATAGGGAGCAAGAAGGGGTAGGAGAGTGCAACCAACATTAACACATAAACAGGATAGGGGTGACTTACTAAGTCTTCCTGCTGGGCATGGAATGTTTTTTGTAAATGCTTTCTTGCTGCACTATTCAAATGATATGTTAATTAAATGCACCTGGAGAGAAATACAGCACTCTCATGAAATAATAACTTGATATACATCTCTAATCAAACATATGACTATGCAAAAACATCAGTCTACAGACAGGGGAATTATCTCAGCGCACCACATAAGAACCTCTACCTCATTACATCCAGCAGACTAAGAATTGCTATAGTTAGTATTTTAAAGTACTGCCTTTGCTCTGACTTTACTCTGTCCTCCTATAGCACAGAACATTTAGGCAAATTTGTGTGAATTTAAGTGGACTTCTCTGGCTAAAACTAAAATCTTCAGCTTTTGCCATAGGAAGTTAAATGGCATTAGCCATTATTCAGCATTAGTTCACTATGCCAACCTCCTAGCAAATGCTGGTGACAAAAAAATGAAAGCTTTTCAATGGGCCATTTCATGCCATGTGTGCTGTGTGTGATTTTATTTTTTTGACCAAATTAAACATGTGAAAAGGGGGTTGCTAGGTCAATGGTAAAAATGGGTGGAGTGTAAGCAAAGAGTAGGATACAGGGGAAATAATACAAATATTTGCAGGAAGGTGGTGGGGGAGCATCAAAGCTATCCACTTTTTCACAACATAAATGTAGTTTCATAGATATATAATAGGCTAAAAACTACCATGATCTTTATAAGCCTAGTCACACAACCTAAGCAATTGCATAACCTGGTAAAGTGAATATCTTAGTTGGGGGTATGGTGGTTAGGAGGGGTATATTTTTTAAGATGAGTATGTTAGTTAGGAGATTGATAAAAAAAGTTATGTGATGGCTGTGTTAGGGAATGTTAACTGGTGGCCTTGGTCTAAAAGAGACTTGGGGGCCAGCCCAGGGATGAATTTATGATTACCCATCCAATGTTAGTTAAGGGATATTTACTGCTGCTCTTTGTCTATAAGACACATGGAAGGAAGGTGCTTAGGAATGAGAGGGTCAGGTATGTAGGTTAGGTTAAGTTAGGCACCAGGCACAATCAAGACAGACTGTAATGGTGATGTGCACAAAACATTAGAGGACAACATAATTGGAGACAGATAGGAAACTTCAGTGGCACATCCATGTCCAGACTGAGGACAATGATAATCTATTCTCCACCCCCAGAACTGTCATCATTGTGTCCTGTGTCATTTGCCTGGATCAGTGCCAGACTTGATGTAATTTTGGCAATATGAAACAGGACTTTTTCAAACCTGCCATTTCACGCCCAGAAGTCCTTCTCTCTAATGCCCCATCCACCAGCTCTATCAGCTCCTGAAAAGTGACAAAATCTCCACCTCTACTAGTACCACTGACAAGGGTACCACTGGACAAACAGCCAGGCCTGAGCTACGTGATGCAGGTAGGGCAGAATTTGTAGAAGCAATACTGACAGGCTGTGAACTAGATGTTCTAGGTGTCTGTGCTGCCTGTGGTGGTACCACTACAGCCACCTATTGAGGTATGGTGGGCTAAAACCACAGTGGTTAGTGTAATTCACTGTGCTGATGGTCATTTTGTTTTCAGTAGCAATGTATAAAAATACAAGCTAGATAGATAGATAGATAGATAGTGATACATATAGATATTCCTATAGCTATGAAAAAAAGAAAGTGGGGGGAGACAAAAGGTGAGAATTAGACAAATGGCATGTCACATTATTTTATTATTTCAGTGCTATCTACATAAACCAATAGGAGAAATACATAACTACACTTTGGTAACACGCAGATATAACGAGAAGGCATTAGTATGTCATAAAATCAATCAATCATAATGGTATGATGTGACTAACAAAATCATCTATTTCACTGCAATATCAAATATCTGCTTTCAAAGGTAATACTTACATTTGCCAAAATGTGATCATTAATGCCATGCAGTATTGCAGCCAATATCTTCTAAATAATATCCTGAACAAAAACAAAAAAAAACCTAATATGTGTTTCTGGGTATTGAACCCACATATATTTAAACTAATGTACTCGTTGTCTAAAGCATAACAAATAGTTATTGAAGCAAGCATGTATATTTGATCTAAAAGTTAAGGTAGTCTGCTTAAGATGATTTAGAGTAATGGATTGAAAATACTTCTCTGTCTTGCATTCAGAGCTGATGTATACTTAACTCTGTGCCTCTGTGAGTTGAGTTAATCTCTCCCGATGTGTCTCACAGTTTTCTGCTTTCGCTGCTGTAGCTATACAGTAGAGAAAATAAAAGAAAACATATTTGAAACCATGGTAAATAACTGAGTTGGATGACAAATTAATGCCATATCATAGAAAGGTATTGGGTCAGCACATTCACACAACTGAGTAATGTTTGCAGTCTTAAATGTATCTTCCCATTGGTTCAGGAGGTCCTGCTTGTGGTACTTCATGTCACTGTAGTGGTGAAGACATTGCTCCTCACTGCTTGGGTTGTCATCTGCACTGGATACAGCCTTGGCCAAGTATTCCAAGCATAAGCCCTATACTGAGACCTGGTATAATCTCCCTGCAACAGTCTCTTGCTGTTGCACTTCATGGGTAGTGTCACAAAACTCCTGGATTCCTAAACACTCCACTTTAGTGCTTTAAATGAAACACCATCCCTACCATTGCCAGTCATGTCTGCAGTAATCAAGTTACAAATATGGGTCTGAAGTGGTCCCCAATTCAGATTTTGTGTGAAAAAGCTTGTTTGCAAAGACACTCAGACTGTCAAACTGCATTTGTGCAACTGAAAGCAGAGCAATAACTTGCCAAACACCTTGGTATGATTACATTCAAAAGCAAAGAAGGTGTGAAACCTGGCAGTACAATTTAGCCACATATAGAGTTCAGACTATTGACACATGTTCCAGTGTTAAACAATGATATACTTTATGGTGCTTGTTATAATCATGGTTGGAGGAAAAATGGTATGACTTGTGACATAATGGGCTGTTAGAAGATGCACATCAGTAAGACTGAAAAGTACCACCTAGGAATCAAACCCATTAGAAATAAAAGGGGAAAAAGTTAAATGTTGCTTATTAACAGTCAGTGCCACAATATTTTTCTTATATCTCTGCTGTAACTATACAATATTAAAAAAAAAAAAACAGGTATTTGAAAGCTTGATTAAAAGTGAGTTGGCTGGCTATATAATGCCGTATCACAGACAGGTATTGGGTCAGCATACTCACACAACAGAGGGGTGTTTGCAGTCGTACATTCATCTTCTCATTGGCTCAGGAGGTCCCGCTTGTACCTCTTCATGTCACTGAAGTGGTGATATTGCTCCCCAGTACAAGGGATGCAAGGTGCACTGGTGACAGCCTTTGCCAAGCTATTCCAAGCCTCAGCATTACGCTGAAACTCTGAATAATGTATAATCTTCCTACAGCAATATCTGGCTGTGATGCTTCAGGAGTGCCACAAAATTCCTGGATCCCTCAACACTCCCCCTTCATGCTCTAAATGGAAAACCATCTCTACCATCACCAACCATGTTTGCAGCAATCAAGCTAGAAATATGAGTCTGAATTGGCACCCAATTCAGATCTATCATGTAAAAACTTGTCTGTAAAGACTCATAACTTTTCCAACTGCATTTGGGCAATTGAAAGTACAATGACTTTCAAACACATTAGCAATTATTACATCCAAAAGCAAAGATGTTGCAAAATATGGCAGAGCGATTTTGCCATGTGTGATGCTCAAACTATTGACACATTTATTAAGCATGAAAGTCTGATTTGGAACAAAGCCAATTTTCAGTAGAGGTCCAGGGAGAAACACGCCAGATGCATGACTTTGTAAGGTGGGAGGAAACCAGTGTACCCAGAGGAAAGCCACACAAATGCAGGGAGGACATGCAGATTCTACAAAGAAGGCACTCCAGGCAAGAATCATACCAGAGAACCTCTTGCAGTGAGGTGACAATGCTACCACCGCATCACTGCTCCATCCGATGTTAAACAAAGACATGCTTTATGTGTTTTTTATAATCATGGTTGGAGGAAAATGGTATGACTTGTGACATAACGGGCTGTTGGGAGTTACATAATGGTAACATTGAGTAGTAACACTTGGGAATCAAATCCATGAGAAAAAAAGGATAAAATGTGAAACATTGCTTTATCAACTGTCAGTGATACAGGAGAACTTATACTTATTTAAGACTGAATGATGAAATACTTAACAGATGTTTGTATGCATGTGCCTTAAATATGTCATTGGACTGCATTTCAATATAAAAGGCACTATTTGGGATTGTAAATACATTTCATGAGTATACAGTTGCATAACCTAAGTAATACATGGTGAGTTAGGTTACAGACATACTTCATAACACATACTGTCATAAACATATATGTACTATGTGATAAGTCAGAAGAATCATAACAAAAAATATGGTTCACATCGTACCGTGTATGTGCATTCTATTGTAAATATCATTATTGTCATGTTTAAGGAAATTCACACACATTATATTGGGCTTCTATAGCAAGCAGTAATAAACACAGTTATGGTAGTCATGTGCAATTACTGTGGCATCCCTAATCAAACTGTTGCAACAAGTGGCATTATAACCCACTTTGTAAAACTCAAAAATGAAAGACAAACCAAAAATAAAAAACTGGCTACTGGTTCAGGCAAGTAAAACGGTAGACTCCAGATGAAATAAGTGTATTTAATGAATAAAATACAGTGCTTTTCGTCCAGTATATTAACTTGAACTTCTTCAGTTAAAAAACAAGTACAAATTAGAGTTTTAAATACCCCTCCCAGTTCTCCCATGTGATTGTTCAGTAACAAGCTCTTAAAGGAACATCACTACAATACCATACAAAGTCATTTTTCACTGTTAGATAGGTATAAATACATTGTAAAAAGTCCCAATTATTTAACCTATGTAAAATATTATTTAGAAAAACATTTTATAAAACACATATATTAAAACATATCTTAGAGCATATTTTAGAACATTTATCTCCTCAAATTTTTCAATTTTAGCATGCAATGAATTGAACGTATGTCATTCAATCCCGGGGTAATATATGCATTCAACCGGATTTTCCACAGTAATTCTGACTGCTCAAGAACTGTTGTAGGGGTCAACTCCTTGAGTCAGTGTAAAATTGTTTTATTACCTGGGATTTTGAAAGTGTGGTTAGGGTTTGTGCTTACATGTCTAGCTATTGCATTCTCTGTTTTTTTTTTTTAAATGTTGTACGCATTGCTCTCAACCTTCAATTTCCTAAATGAGGAACACTGCCTTTCATAATGTGGTACAAGTGGGAAAATGTGGAACCCCTCCCAACAGCTTACTACTAACTTCCACTAGGAAGGTTACAGGATGGTTACAATGTGCTACTTTATACTTATAAAAAGTTCTTCTGGTGAATTAATATGATTCAGTACTATTTACCATGGATATCATTAAAAAAAATCTTAACACTGAATGTGGGACAGACCCTTTCAATGCAGAACTTTGAGGAACATGGCCTTATTAAGACCCAAAATGAGGAACGATCCTCATAATGAGGTACACTTGGGAGGTATGGTTGTACGTATGTTTGTAAATCCTATCTTTTAGTTTACATTCTGTCTTTCCTACATAGTAGGAAGGACATAGTTGGTATATAGCTAGATAAACTACCATTTTAGATTAGCAATTATATCTATTACTGCTTTTCAAAACTTTGCCATTAATTTCTACACTTGGTCCTTCCTGTATGTATTTGCAGTATGGGCAGCTGAGACATTTAAACATTCTGGGATTTTTAATTATGGTGGATCTCCTAATCTCCAATAAGTTTTTTAAGTTCTTCCCTTTCCTAAATATAATTTTGGGGCTTGTGCTTAGTTTGCCCATTATTTCCCTGTTGTCCAGTAATAAATTCCAATTTTTATTTAGCATGTTTCTGACACTATTGGCGTCAGGGCTAAACATTATGACAAGTCCAGTTTTGAAATGAATGCTAGCCGAGTTTTCTGCATCAGTATTTTGGGATGCTTCTTTGATTTCTAGATTATCTTGTGTTTGTTCGCCTCCCAATATAGGTTTATAAAAAACTGTGCATTTTTTGTTTGTAACTTCCTCTATTAACTCATTCAATAAAGTTGTAGGGTAGGCTTTCTTTTGAAACATGTGCTTTAAATTAATACACTCATGTTCAAATTCTAAATCAGTGGTTACTATTCTCACTGCTCGTACCAGTTGCCTTTTCACCGCTGATATTTTTTGGTGAAAGGGGTGAGAACTTGAATAATGCAAAAAGGTGTTTGAATATGTGCTTTTTCTGTATAATTTAGCATTATATTCTGCCTTGCTGGCTTTCCTGAGGAGTTACGTCTCCTTTGATTATCATGAATATATCATCCAGGTAACGGGTAAAGAAAAAGATATGGTTGGCCATTTCAAAGTTACCAAAAATATATTCATGCTCCCAGTAGCCCATGATAAAATTGGCAAAACTGGCTCTGCATGGGGAGCCCTTGGCCACTCCAGTTTTCTGTAAGTGCTACTTATTTTTGAAAAAAATGAAATTGCTGGTCAAGATAATGTCTAATAATTCCTCCGCTAGATGTATTTCTGTATTGGAGCCCCTTTCCTTTTCATCAGTATAATTTGTGTGAGACAAAAATACAATAATGTTGTGATTCTTTTTTTTTTTTTTTTTGAGTTAAAAACACTTAACAAAATGGCTGTAAATGCTTGCTGGGAGAGGCTATTTGTAAATAACCTTACCTGATGCCACTTGCCAGCTTATAAAGTTGCTAAACTGTGCCTTTGTAGGACTAAATTTGTGTAGTTGTAAAAAGCAGGTTGGATTTTTTTTTTATTTTGGCTATCGTTTGAGTTAAGAGGTTTTAAAATGCATTCAGAGCTCTCAGTTGTTTTTGATTTAATGTCGCCTCATATTTTGTTGTTCTTTGTAAAATTTGTAATCTTAAAATCATTGAGGGTTGCAGTTATTAAATATTAACAGGTATTCAAACCCTGTTCCTCACTCAGCCCTATCTCAACCTCCTACATAAAGTTTCTCGTTCTAAAACTGAAACCTTGCTTTTCCTTTACTGACAGTCTACCCTCACCCACTTTCTCAGACTAGTAGCTAACACTATTGTCTACCCAGTCTCAATACTTATTAATAGATCTAATAAAGTAGCTACTATACCCAACACCCGGAAATCTTTCCATGTGATTCCCCTTCACAAAGGTGGCAACTCCAATGACTCCTCCAATTTTAGACCCATTGCTATATTTTCTCCACTATCTAAAATTCTCAAAAAATGCATATATAACCAGAAACTGAAATTCCTCATTCACAATAACCTCTCGACACAAACCCAACATGGATTTTGACCCTACCACTGTACCTCTACAGCCCTTCTACCTTTTACTTACACTATTGCTGATGCTAGAGATAACAACAAACTGGTCTCATGTCTGTTCTTAGTCCTTTTGAAAAGCATTTGACACAGTATTGCACTCCAAACTACTAAACAAACTAGCTAACATAAATCTGTCAACTTCAGCTCTCTCTTGGTTCTCCAGCTCTCTCAGTTAAATGGCAGTCTTTTTGTTCTACATTTCTACCCATACACATTGGCATACTGAAGGGCTCTATCCTGGGACTCTTTCTTTTTAACATCTTTACCAATGACCTCCATTCTTCCACTACCCTCTCTACCCTAGTACAACATGCAGATGATTCTACTCTGATCACATCCTCAAACTCAATCTTACAACTTCAGACACATACACAACAATCTTTTCTTTCAGTTGAAAACTGGCTAAATAAAAATCATATTATTTTGAATCCTAAAAAAAAAAAAACTCCTTCTCGTCTTCCCCAAGGCCAGTGATCACCTTAAGCTCTCCTTCTCCATCTCTTCCCTAAATAAAACCATAATTAAAGTTGAAACTCACACAAAATTATTAGGAATGACAATTGACAGTCAGCTAAAATTTGACTTACATATCCAGCAATTGATTAAGAAAACTAATCAAAAACTTGGGCTCCTATATCGCAATAAAACATTTCTATCCTCCAATTCCAGACTCACCCTGGTGCAAGCCTATTTACTTCCTAGTCTCCTTTATGCAGCCCCAGTTCTTACTAACCTTCAATTCTGCCTGGTCTCCAAATTGGAACAAACTTAGAATAAAATCACAAAATTTGCAGCTAACTTACCTAATTCCACCCACCACTGCCTTGCTCTCAATAAGCTATACTGGATTGAATTTCCCCATCATCTCAAATTATCTCAACTCCATTTTAACCCACTTCCTTCTCAATAAACCCACTGCTTGTCCCTCTCTCTCCAGTCTAGTCACCTACTATACCCCTTGCCATCCCTTAATCAGTACTGGCAAATTCCTTCTTCAGACTTATAGGTCCAAAATTAACATTGGCAAGCTTTTAAATAAATCCTCCATAACAAAATTCTGGAACAACCCCCCTGACAATTTATGTAGCATTACACATACTAACAGCTTCAAAAAAAAACTAAAAAAACTTTCTCCAGAAAACATGGTTATGTCCCTGCCAGGATCCTACTTAATTCTTATTCTATCATCTTTCTCCCACCTTTGAGCAGTAGGTCTTATGGATCTGCTCTATTTAGGTAATGCTATTGAACTATATAATATGTATGAATGCATCATGCTTATATCATTATAATTACTTGCGTATTATTATGTTTAATTTTCTTTTTTTCATACTTACACAAAACTGTGCAATCTTACTATGTATGCATACTGTGACATTGTCTTTGTTACTTTTTGTGAAACCTATTACTGTAAAGTAAAACTGTCATTATTTTTCCTTGGAGCTTTTCTCCTTGAGTCTCCACTGAAAATGAGCCTGTGCTCCGTTGGAATGACCAGGTTAACAAATGTGAAACAAATGTGAAATAAATAAATAATATATTAATTTGAGTTTAAGACTTCATATCTTCCAGCACTGTATGCACTAAGGAGATTTTTTAGACAGTTGGCACAGGATGTATGCAAAAGCAATCAATCCCTGTCAAGGTAGCCCAGTGAATAGTGTTGCCATGTCACAGACCATAGTTTTCTGGTTGAGTTCTTGGCTGAGAGGAGTCTGCATGCTCTTCCTATCTCTCTGTGGGTTTTATCTATATGCTCTGGTTTCTACCAATACCACAAAGGCATGTTATTGGGTAAATTGGTATTCTTTCAATTTGTCTGTAAATAGGCAGCAGGTTGAGTGACTCTGTGTGTGTGTGTGTGTATGTGTGTGTGTGTGTGTGTGTGTGTGTGTGTGTGTGTGTGTGTGTGTGTGTGTGTGTGTGTGTGTGTGTCTATATTTGTTTGTGAAGGTGAATCATACCACCAGCTTTATCTGGGAACCCATATTGTATTAAGAGTTCAAACACAACTCTTCTGTGTAGCAGTAAAAATCATAAGATCCTAGGAGGTTGCTAGGCTAATGGTCCTTGAGCCTTTTTAATCCTAGCCATTCATGTCCCATTTTTTCAAATTATCAATGCCCATGGACTAGAATGTCTTTGGTATATACATGTGCCTTTGGTCATGTGCAAACTGCCCATATCCATAAGGACCACAGATGACAAGCCATGGTTGAATTTGCTTTTCACCATCCACTGGTCCAAACTGCATTTCAATTGTTTAGGGGAGAAATCTGTTTCACATGACTGAGCAGTCTGTTCCAGAGAAGGGGTAATATCTGAGACACATAACTGTTCTTACAACATGTTTTGTTTATGTCACAGATGAGGTTTAAGTCCTTAGAGAAGGTAATTCTATTGCTGTTTGTTTTATGAATGTGCAGCAGCTCCATCAAGGCTGAATTGGAGAATGCCTTGTATGTTAGGCATACATCACTCATCAGTAGTTTGTAGGAGACTGAGTACAGGGATGGGGTTTTGAGGTGGTCCACATAGATATTATTTGAACCCTTTATTATTCTTGTGAGGAGCCTCAGTGACCACTCCAGCTGTTCCAAATGCCTTGTGAGTTACATGCCAAAAGGTGCATTATACTCGATTAGTGGTCTAATGAGGCCTGAGTATAATGGGACTTTGATCTCCTTAAATCTGGATTCCATGCCGTTACTTATAAGATATGCCATATAAAAGGATTTTTTAACTACCATGGACAAAGTTCAGGTTACTGTCAACCTTAGTTCCCAAGTCCCTTACCATTGGGTCTACTCTTTGGAAGTGTTATCAGTGTTGTAATTTGAAGGGTGGTCATATCCCCAATTCCAAATTATGCATTTTTTTGTACTGAGTTTCAGGCCATAGTTCTGGAACCAGTTATTTGTCTGTGTCAGACCTTTCTGCAGGATATCTACATCTTTTGGGGATTCAGTGATTGCACCTAGCTTACAGTCATTAGCAAATATTGTCAACCTAAGGCCCTCTACATTTGTCTTGACTTCATAGAAGTATAGTTTAAATAGGAGAGGCCACAGAACTAAGCCCTGTTGGACACCATTAGTAATGAGCCCCTCTGTGGAGGTGGATTCCCCCACCCTAACTTCATGTTTCTTGTCTGTGAGACATTTGACTATCCATCAGGTGAAATAGGCCTAAATTTGTGAGTTTGTCTATAATACATGAGTGAGGTATTGTATCAAATGCTTTTGCCAGGTGAAGGTAGGCAGTGTGTACTATTTTGCCTTTGTTCGTGGCTTTAGTGACCTTCTTGAAGAAGTCAAGCAAATTTAGTAGGCATGACCTGTCCTTGAAGAAACCAAAGTGGAAAGGATCACTGTTTAAGATTTTCTATGTCTTTGTTTATCAGATTCACAATAATTCTTTGTATGACCTTGCATATAAGACTAGTCAAACATATAGGTCTGAAGTTCCCTGGGTCTGCTGATGGTCCATTTTTACGTAGAGGGATGACAGTTGCAGTTTATCATTCCCTAGAGATGTAGTCTGTCTAGAGGTAGTGGTTCAATAGTGATTCTAGTAGGCCAGGCAGGTCATGTTTCAAGTTATTCAGGAGGCATCCTAGGATATTATCGGGGCCCACTAATGCATTCCTTTTAGCTCTGGAGAGTGAAGTGAGGATCTGTTCTTTAGTGATAGCTTGGGGAAATGGTAAAGAGTATTATTGGGGGGGGGGTTGATAAGGGGGCAAAATTGGAGCTAAATTTATCAGCCAGTAAACATGCTATATCCCTAGGTCAATATAGGAGTTTCCATTTACTATAAGTTCAGCCAATTGTTTAGTGTTCCCTTTAAGGCTGTGTATATAACTGAAAAATGAGTTACAGTTATCCTTAGCATGGGGCCTATTTTTGCCTTGAAGTTGGATTTAATGGACTTGATTAGTCCCCTGAGTTGCTTGTTGAGACTGATGAGGGAGGGTTTTTGAGTGTCTTTTGAGCCCTTCCTATTTTGGACAGTATTTTCCTTCCTTTGTTGTACAACTTATTTATACTGGAGGCGTATCAAGGAGGCTTGTTTATGGAGTTTGCCGTAAGTTTATTTTGGTTTGATAATGCTGTTTCTATGCAGTTATTTACATGCGTGCACAGGGTTCCATAAACACTTCTGCACAGGCCACTGGGTTCACTGAGTTTGGGGGAGGGATTTGGAATTTAGCTATACCTTCACTTAATAGGAAGTAGTTCTTATTGGCAAAGATTTTAAAGGCTCTGGGTAGTTAGGGCTTGGGAGTTCAGCTTTTATATTTATTTCAAGGGTTACCACTTTGTGATCTGATCTGACAAGTGAGTACATTAAACAAAGGAGGGTGCAACTTTCCCTCATATTTGTGAGTACCAGATACAGGATATCTGCTACCCTAGTAGGTGTGCAGACTACCTGTTCAAGAATGATTGAATTGACAAAATTCAGGAATCTCTGAGCCTGCATGTTAGTGGCTGTTTATGTATCCCAGTTTATGCTGGGATAGTAGAACAAACCCATAAACATGGTGTTTGGCTGACATGTGAGTGACTCCAGTACTTTCAAGTATGTGGTATGGTTATTCTGGGTTATAGATGGGGGCCTATAGATAGGAAATGTATGGTACTGGACTTTATCTAAGGTTAGTTGGTCATGGAGTAGCTCAAGCATGTCATATTGTTTGATCAATCTTGAGGTGTGCTTACTTTTAATGTAGATTTATACACCTCCACCCCTTGTCCCTTCTTATGTAATAGCTGGTCTAAATGGGTGAAAGGTAATCTAGCCTTGTACTGCTGGGGTGTCTTTCATTTCTTTAAACCATGTCTCAGTAACTGTACAGATGTTAACACTTTCCAAGGATAGCAGTGCTTCCAGAGAGTGGAGTTTCTTGTTGATGACATTTCTAGTTAACAAGTAATTATTTTTCAAAAAAAATAAGGCAAAAAATGCATCTCAGAAAATGTAGACTCATTGCATACTTGGTGGCATTGTGACTCCCCCTTCCCACAGCTGTATAAGGAAATGTTGACAAGGGGCATCATCTTCAACTGCTGCCCTGGGTTTCAGGGTTTCACTTAATCTGTAACTGTCCCTGCTTAAGTATGTACTCAAAAGATTTCTGAAGCTTATATGTGGGCTGGAGACAGTGTTGTGATTTTTTTACATGCATTTCTCAATGTCAGTCCTCATACATCTGCACAGAGAGACTTCATAGCTTATTGAAAGGTAATTTACTGTATAGGAGCAACTAGATGGAATACTCAGGAAAACATCAGACATGTATAGAGGTGGTGGTCTTTCAGTGGTAGGGCTGGGGTTACAGTATGTTACTGTGAAGTTTTGTTTGGTCACTTATAGAGTTAGTCTGGCATCAGGGGGCATACTGGAAGTGGTTATCTTCTGAAGGAAAGTCTGATATATATATATACATGCACACACACACACACACACACACACACACACATATATATATATATATATATATATATATATACATATATATATATATATATATATATATATATATATATATATATATATATATATAAAGATACACACAAACACATACACACACACACACACTATATATATATATATATATATATATATATATATATATATATATATATATATATATATATATATATACATATATATGATGGCAGCAGTGTAAAATATATGATGGTGACCATTTTTTACTTTCATCCATTTCTACCACGCAGAGGGGTGCACATAATGTGAATATTTTTTATGAGTGTTAGGGAGGCAGGTACTATTTGCAAATATAATTTATGTATCCTTATCAGAAATACTATTTTTCTCAGCGTTGCACATTAAGCCTTGGACTCAACTTATTTTCTTTTTCTAGAAAGAAAATACAATTTAACTCCTTTTCTTAGTTGAGATTTTTGTTTAGGCCATTATTGGATCAAAGGAGTGGAATATATCTTTAAAATAAGTTTTAAACGTTTTCCTCAACTCTCCTACTTCCCTAATTCTGTTCCTACCTACCCCTTCTATACTTCCTTCCATTTTTAATGGACTCTTTTCCTAAATTTTCTGTTTCCCTTTCTTGTACTATTATGTTTTAATATCTTCCTTATTTTACTTATTCTTATATTAGTTTTTTTTGTGATTTTATATATTTTCTAGCTAAATCTGAAATATATATTATATACTTGTATGTTACTTTCTATTTTCTAGTTCACTTTCTAATATGTACCTTTTCTTGCATATTTTGAACTGTGAGTATCCTACATGTTTTTTGTGGAGATTTTCTCCCAGGGCCTCCACTGAAAAAGGGCACATGTCCATTTGGACTAGCTCTGTCAACAAATGTCAAATAAATAAATAAATAAAATGCCTGTTAGAGTTTTAGGCCATCATGTCTTCTGGATGTCTAGTGGTCTCTAGACCACTGAATAATTCAATTGTTTTAGGCAGTCTTTGGCCAATTACAGTATGTTGGAAAGATTGAGGAAAAACCTAAAAGAAAGACAAGTTACAGAAACACAACAAATAAGTCATCCAGCTGCTGTGAGGAGCCAAGGAGGGGGACAAACAAATGAAGCAACAATTTCCATCTTTGGCTAAACTTAATTCCTAGTATTACAAGTTACATGCATGGTCTTTGTTGTCTATATGAAATGTACTTACTTTGCGCAATCCAGATTTCACAGCTTTATATGTGCATTTCTACATATGCGGGACCTGAAAATAAAATGAGGTGTGAGTGTACTAATTAATTGGCCTATTTAGTACTGAATTATGCTGACATTTTCCTATTCCTATTCCCACTCGCCCCCGGTACATCTACATTTATACCTTCATTACCACACCCACTAAACTATCTAGCCACTTACTTCCACTTCCTGATCAACTCCTACTCTCTTCCCAACCCCAACTTACTCACTATAACTATAAAACCTAATCCAACCAATCAAGCTCGATTTCTCAGCGAACACTTACTTCCAACCCCACCAATAACCAACTACTCTTCAAATCTCCACTCCATTTTAAAATTTTAAAAACATAATTAAACCACTATACATACCACCCCCTTTACAACCATATTTTACTTAGTAACTTCACATTATCTCACAACTGAAATATATAACATTCATCACCATTATGTTCTCTAAACCCTCATCTCTACTCAAGCTGCTGTTACTTCTTCTCACTATATCCTACTTCCACTACCTCACCCAGCCCAATCATACTATACACTCATAATGCTTTCATGTAACCAATCATCAAAACTCACCTCCCTCAAAATCACACATCTTAATATCTCCTCACTTATATACAATCAGCAACCATCTACTCTTTCCTTATAAACTTATCACCCTGCATAAAAATTCTTCCTTCACAACATCTAATAAACCCTACATCATCATAATTAATTCCAACCCATACTTTAAACAATCTAAATACCTCTTAAACCCAATCCTATATCTAATTATCACACTATTATCAGGAGATATACACCCTAACCCTGGCCCAACCACCTCATCCACCACAGATAAGTCCATCCTATTCACCTCTCTAAATTCCCAAAGCATCGTGAACAAAATCCCAAATCTCCATGCCTGGCTTATTCATAACAAACCTGACTTCCTAGCCATCTCTGAAACATGGTTAAAACCCCACATAAAAGACTCTGAAATAACACCATCAAACTATTCAATCTTAAGAAAAGATAGAACCCATAAAAAAGGAGGTGGAGTTGCTCTCCTATACTCATCCTCCTTATCAGTTACCCCATATAACAAACCTACTCCCCACTTCAATAATGCTTAAATACTCCTAGCATTATTTCAGGTTAATATACACAAACACATATGCATAGCCTCTCTCTACATTCCCCCTGGTGATAATATCACTACACTTGAGGACATCCTATTCTGGCTCTCCACTAACATTTCAAATGAAATAATAATCTTGGGAGACATGAATATCCATTGGGCCTCCATTCAAGCTCCCACAAACCCACTTAACTCAACCTTTATAACTTCTCACAGCTTATTAACTCCACAACCTGTCCCTCAAAAAACCTATCCAGTAGTAACATACTTGACTGGATCTTAGTCTCCCACCCTCATATTTTTCTCATAATGGCACCCTCCCAGACCCTCTTAGTGATCATCTACCCACATTTACATATCGACTCTCTTCACCTATACTCTAAACCCATAATTATATTACTTTTCGCAACCAAAAAAATGTCAACTCCATAACCTTCATTAACTCTCTTAAAGCAATAAATTGGAACATTCTAAAAACTCTACCCTTAGATAATGCTGTTGCCCACTTCAATTCAACCTTCTTAAAAATTCTTGACTATCATGCCCCCTTACGGACTAAGAGAATAAAAACCAAAACTGCCCCTTGGCTAACCAAAACTACTCTTATAACCATGAAACACAGAGATAAAGTTTGGGCTATTTACCAAACAAATAGGTCTCCCCTACTTCTAAATAAATATAAAACACTTAGAAATAAAGTAAAAAAGCTAATTACAACTGACCGACAAAATTACTTCTCTATACTCCAAAACAGCAATAAAACAAACCCACAGAAATTCTGGAAAGGAGTCGCTACCCTTATCAGTCCTGGCAAAACAGACAACCCCAGCCCAGACCCTAATGCTCCTGACATAGACTTAGCTTCACAATTTAACTCTTTTTTCATTAACTCCATTTCAAAACTAACTTCAACATTCTCTAACAACACCACTCCCTGCACCTCACCCTCACCTTCCTCTCCTTATACCTTTACAACTTCTCCAACAACTTCACTCTCTTCTTCACCACCACCACCTTCCTGTAATACCCTATCTTCCCCTCTCTCTCCTTTTTCTCTAAAACCTATACCCATATCCACCATAAAAAAATCCTTCGGAAGCTTAAGCCATGCTCCAATGCCCCTGACAACATCCCATCATATTTTCTTAGTATAGCCACAGAAGCCATTGCCTACCCCATTAGTATTCTAATCAACCGCTCTATACAAGAATGCATAGTACCGCAAATCTGGAAAAAGGCTTATATCATACCCTTACATAAGGGTGGCAATAATAACAACACTACTAATTTTTGTCCCATAGCCATCTTATCACCCATTTCTAAACTCCTAGAAAAATGTATCCAAATACAACTCCTACCATATCTCTTAGACAATAACCTATTAACTCCAACACAGCACGATTTTAGACCTGGTCATAGTACTATGACAACCCTCCTCTCCTTCCTGGAAATCATAAATAAAGCCCGAGACTCTTGACACATTGTCTCTTCCCTTCTACTTGACCTCTCTAAAGCCTTTGATACTATCTCTCACAAACTTCTTCTAACTAAACTCTCTCAGCTCAACCTATCTTCCTCCTCTTTAAATTGGTTCTCCAGTTACTTATCAAATAGATATCAATCTGTCAAATGGAAAAAGGCCACCTCCTCTTTCCTTACTACCCCAACAGGAGTTCCCCAAGGTTCCATATTAGGTTCTCTCCTCTTCAATATATTCATAAATGACTTCCGTAACTCTATCCCTTTCTCAAATATCATTCAATATGCAGGCGATTCTACTATTATCTGCTCTGCAACATCCCTTCCTATGCTACAAAAGCTAACACAAGACGCATTCTCTATCACAGAACAATGGATGAATCAAAATCACCTTGCACTAAATGCCTCCAAAACCAAATTAATGATATTCACTCCCTCCAAAAACACCTCTATCAATTCTAACACTTTTTCTATCACTAGTCATAACAACACATCTTTGGAATTGGTATCTGAGACCAAATTACTTGGGGTACAAATTGATAATAAGCTTAAATTCAACTCCCACCTACAACTAAATATAAAAAAAAAACCCATCAAAAATTAGGCATGCCCTACAGACATAATCGCTATCTCACACCATCCACTAAAATCACTCTCACTGCCTCATTTCTTATCCCCCCTTCTCTATGGAGCTGCACTCTTAACTAACCTTCAATCTTCCCTTAAAACTCAACTTTCCACATGCTACAACAAAATAGCTAAATTCGCTACTAGCCACAAGTCATCTAGTCACCACTGCTCTTCCCTCCACAAACTAAAATGGCTAGAACTATCCAATCATCTCACCTACACTCAACTAACTCTTGCACATAAACTCATTTTCAACCCCTTACTGTGTCCATCCCTATCCTCTGCCTTTGAAATGCACCTACCTAACAGAACACTAAGATCTAACAACCAAAATCTAATAGAATTATACAAACCAAGTCGTCCCTCTGGAAAAAATCTCCTATCCTATGGTCTAGCTCGTCTCTGGAACTCTCTTCCACCACTCATTCGTACCATCTCCAATCACTCTACAATCAAAAAATCTCTTCATTCTTACCTATTATCCAAGTGGGAATGCTCCTGTTCTCATCCGACATAATCTACACCAGCAAACTTATTCTCCACCTCTCTGGCCACTTCCATTCTACCTATCCTACCACAATCTTTCTCTGCTCGTACTAACTATACATCCTCTCTAAACTGTACCTTTATGTGTCATGTTTTAAAGTTTCATAAAAACTAATAATTCTCTGAATACTATATTAAACAGTTGAAATAATTGTATTCAAACTAAAACCTATTTGTAATCTGATACTAGAACTGTTCTCATACACTAAATTGTATCACTTGTAAATTTTGTATCTTAACCAAAAACCTATTCAACCTAGTTTCTGGAACTACATTACTTGTTATGTCACTTGTAAATATTGTAATTATAATGTATAATCTATTGTAACTTGTTACTGGAGCTTTTCTCCCCAGGACTCCATTGAAAATGGGTTCATCTTGGCCCAGTGGACTATCCTGGTAAACCAACTGCAAATAAATAAATAAATAAAATAAATAAATAAAGTTATGTCTGATCGGCAGTAGCACCCCCTCCCCCCCCCCCCCCGCCCCCAGTTCTGGATCCACAGCTGCTGATCTGCTTATTTCTTGCCAGCAGCATTTTATTTCCAAAGCTGCCCCTCTATCCTTCTGTTGCTACACAGCCAGTAAACATTCAATATGCTGCTTTTAAAAGATCGTGCTTTACTATTCAGACACAGTGAATACACCCTCTTGCAGATTAGATGAATCGGTCAAGGAAAGTAAACTACCTTCCAAGAGCATAAGTCAAACACATATGACAACAATGAAATGCAGTAACTATTTTCTCATTGGTTGGAATGGATATCAATGGTCCTAAAATACTTTCTAGTGTGCATGTTTTCCATATCAGCTATACCAAGAACCACCTTCACTCTACAGCTTTCCTCAGTCAGCGCATTGTTTTTGTGACACTTACTAGCTGGCCTGTTTTCCGTCAGTATAACTATCTCATTATTTTTACTTGGATTCATTATCAGAAGAAATGTCATGCAATGTTATCCAGTGGTTTCAATCATATGATACAATCATTACTTCTTTTCCCTCCCTTCTACACAATCATACTACCTTTATTAATAGCAAAAACTACATAAAGGCAGTCTGCTGTTTTAAAACAGGAACTTTTATCACACAGTACATAAAATAGCTCCCCCATTCAGTTAAACATAAACTTTCATTTTTAAGTAAAAGTTTGACCTATAATACTTACATTTATATTAATCAAATAGTTAACGTTCTCTCTTTTATTTATTAATTTTAATGGTTTTAATGTATCACTCAGAATGCAGTAGACATTTTAAGACTGCCCATTCTTTTTTATATAAACACAAATCCTTTTCTAAATAATATCCTCATTCAATGTTTGCAGTGCATTGCTTTTATGGAGTCTTTTTTTTTCAAAACTGTTTCATCTCTCTTGTTTTATCCATCATTTCCTTTAAGAAAATTGGAAAGGACTTTGCAGAATCATAGAAACATTTCTCCCTTGAAGTGTCTTTTTCTGCTTTTCTGCAACTGTTGACTGATTGCTAGAGCCCTCATTACTCTCTACTACTTCCTGCTGTTGTTTTCCCCTTATCTGCTCACTTTATTCCTCTTAAGCTTCTAAGTTTTTCAATTCAAATAAACAAGAGACTCAAAGTAAAGAAGGATACAAAAACTTCAAAGTTTAACTTCTCTGCAGTCTTATGGAAGGAAGAAAAACATTTTAGCGCTTTTCTGCAATGAAGATACATTATCCATGTAATCCCTTGCATCTGCAACCTTTAAGATTGTTCCCTTCCTCCAAAATATAAAACAAACGTATTGCTTTAGTTGATATGTATGCAGTTTAATCAATATAGATCTTCACTGCTTTCTTAGTCTCACAATGAAAATAATTACTGTATGTGCTCTTTCCATTTTAAGATCAATAGAGTCCAGATCATGTGCTGAAGCGTTTTCTCATAGTGTCTTCACAATTCTTTCCTTCAGTTTGTTCTTGTACTGCTGTAGACCTCAAATTGTCTCAGCATGACCAGTCCTGAGTTCAGCCAGTTTCACTGCCATTTTTGTATATATTAACCGTTGTTGTTTTCATTCAACTCCTTTTCAGCAGTTTGCATATGTACTATTCCCTCTGAAGACTTTTTTTAAAACATCTTCTATTTCTTGCAGCCTTCAATCTGTCATTTTATATTCCAATAAGGATCCAGTTAGCTTGACATTCTCAGATAACCTTTGGTCAGTCTTTCTGTCCGGGATGAATAAAGGGTTTTCTCCTTCTGCTGCTATAACAATCTGCTTTTCCCAACTCTGCTGGACCACACTGATTTAGTCTCCTAAGTTTTCAGTTTTTCTTTCTTTACTTTTCTTTTTCTTTCCTTGTTGACCTTCTGAATGCCACAGACTCTTCAGCTAGTAATATATGTTAAAATTTACAGTAATTTGCAGACTTTTGGTAGGATATGCAGTTCCCTGTCATCATCTTGGGAGTCCCCTGCACCACTTGCTTTCAGAAGAGGAACATGACAGATTTGTGAGCGTCAGGGGTCTAGAAGAAGTACAAACAGCATAAATGAAAATAAAGTCAGGAAAAACAGCAGGCTCAGATGAGGTCATAGCAGATGCGATAAAGATGCTGGGTGAGATGGGGAAAAATGGCTACTGAGGGTACTGATAAAAGTGTAGAGAGAAAGGCTTACGCCAGATGACAGGAGAATATGCATGCTTGTGCCAGTGTACAAGAACAAAGGGGACTTCTACAACTGTGTGCAGTACAGATGCATCAAACTCCTATAACATTCCATGAATGTTCTGGAGAAGGTGATTGATAAATGGATACACAGAGTAGTGGAATGTAAGATGGGAGATGAGCAGTTTGGATTCAGATCAGGATGCAGTACAATTGACCTGATGTTTGCAATGAAACACATGGGAAAAAGCTACAGATGATGGCAGAGACCAACTGGGCATTCCTAGACTTGGAGAAAGCTTATGACAAGGTCCCAAGAAAGCTGATCTGGGCACTACTGTGATGGTTTGAAGGCCAAAAAACATTGGTAGAATTAGTTCTGGCTATGTACAAGGATCCAATGATTGAAGTATGGACAGTGTTTGACCTCATAGAGGGGTTCCAGTTGGGAGTGGGTGTACACCAGGGTTCAGCTCTGAGCCCACTGCTGTTCATGCTGGTGATGGACTATATTAGCAAACAGGTTGGAGGGGACAGATCAACAAAGTTACTGTATGCAGATGATGTGGCATTACAGGTAGACTCTGAGCTAGAATTTCAGCAATGGATAGGAGAATGGAATGCAAAACTGAAGGCACATGGGATGAAACTAAGCACATATAAGATGCTGGTAATAGCAGCAAATTGGGGAAATCAGAAGAAGCTGAGAATGGAAATAGATAGGAAGATATTGGAACAGGTAAACAGTTTCAAGTATCTAGGAGTGGTGGCTGAGGAGAAGGGAAGTCTGAATGAAGAGGTCAAAGCTAGAATCAGTGGGGCTGCAGCCAACTGGCATAGAGTATCAGGTGTAGTCTATGACACAAGAATGCCAAAGAAGCTGAAAAGTAAGGTGTACAAGACAGTGGTGCAACCAGTACTACTGTATGGTACAGAAACCTGGGCAGTTAAGGCGGAACAATTGAAGAAAGCTAGAGGTGATGAAATGAAGTGCCTGAGAGGGGTGTTAGGATGCACACTGTGGAACAGACAAAGAAATAAGGACATAAGAGCAGAAGCCAAAGTAGCTCCAATTGCTGAAAAGATCAAAGAGAGCAGATTACGGTGATTCAGACATGTGCAGAAAAGCAGAAGACAATCTAGCGAGGAAGATTTGGGACAGACAGGAAGAAGGTAAAAGGAAGTGAGGACATCCAGAAAAGTGGTGGTTGTATTATGTGAAAGAAGATCTGCAACAGTCAGGCATGAGTGTTGAAGAAGGCAGGAGTGTGACACTGAATCAAGAGAGCTGATGACAGTTAACACGATACCCCAACCTCATGTAGAAAAAAAATGGGAAAAAGTGGGATGATGATGATGCTGATGCTGCTGAGGGGTCCAGAAAATAGGTCAGGCACTGTGGCATTTGTAATTTAAGTGTATAAGAAGATAATTACTACATAAGTAAATATTATGCATGTGCGTGCATTAGTGTGTGTGTGTGTGTATGTGTGTGTGTGTGTGTGTGTGTGTGTGTATGCACACGTGTGTTATTGAAACTTCAATAGATCATCAAGCAAAATGAAAAATGCTGACACAAAAGGATAACAAGAATTTTCTAGAAGAGTGCATATGCTCCAAGACATAAACTTAGAGCATGCAAATTAAAAACAATGTTGTCCCCCGCCTCCCCTGCTACTTATATATACCAACTCCAAGATTGTATAATACTGGAGAAAGGGTATTTTCTTCATCTCTGGTATAGTATTGAAATCTCACAAAAGTTGACAGCTTTCCTGTCAATCAAATTAGGCATGCACAAATCTTCATATGCTTTCATCAACAGAAGGAGGTGTGGTGTTTACAGGTTGAATGTCCATTTCACCGAACAGATATTTTATTGTTTGTGTGTGTGTTTCATCAAAACAAGTAAGTGGGATGTGTAGTAGGTGTGTGTGTGTGTGTGTGTGTGTGTGTGTATGTGTGTGTGTGTGTGTGTTTGTGTGTGTGAGTTAGGGCTAGAGTAAGGGTTAGGTAAGGGAATGCTTTAAATGTGTATGATTGTGAATATTTAGAGTTAGGATATTGGTTAGGTCAGGGGATAGATTTAGGCTATTTGTGTACATGCATGTTTGTGTGTGTGTGTGTGTGTGTGTGTGTGTGTGTGTGTATGTGTGTGTGTGTGTGTGTGTGTGTGTGCATGCATCTGTGGTGAATGTCCAAGCTGTCTTATGTAGTGGTAAGTCATAGGAAGCTAGTTTTTAACCAGATGATATTTTGCATTTCACAGAAACTAAAAATGCATGTTTAGTTTATGCATTTACCTTTGTTCCACATTTCTTTCAGTGTGATGTGGTAAATGTGAAAATCATTATTTGACTAGAGACTTGTTGGTGTTCTGTAGGATTTTCTGAGTGAGCTGTGTTGCTTTTTGTTGTTTACTCTAGTTTTTAGATAAGTTTTAATATATGTTTAACTGTTAGCTAATCGAATGCAAGACTTTATTTATGGAGATGAGGGTTATCTTCATACATGTAAGATATGTAGTTTAGTTATATTTTATTTCTGTTAGTTTATTATTAGTTAGCAATCGCACCTTTTGATTTACTTTTTTTTTCTGTTTTTTCTAAAGTTGTAAATTACATTTTCATAGGGTACTTTAAATGGATAATGTTTTGGGGAGTGAGACAATTTGATTGTATTTTATGGGTCTCATATGACAATACTGTGTTTTCTATTTTAGAACAAATAGGTCTGTGTTTTCGTATTTCATGATGTGGAAACAGTGGTTATAAATGCTTGATGACTTGAGTAAGAGGGTAGTGACAGGTATACTAAGGTTAATGGTTATACACTTTCACACAAATGTGCGTGCGTATGTGTGCATGTGTTTTTGTGTACACACGTGTGTATGTCTATGTCTATACATCTATATCTTTCACAGAAAAAATGGAGCAAAGTAAATGAAAATATTGAGAAATGTGAGACCATTACATTACCGTGATGTTAGACAATTAATACCTGTGAAGGATTTTTACAACTTGGCAGGTGAGATTCCTAACTCCTGATAACTGATGGGAAGTAAAAATGCATTCACAAGTGCATTTCTGAGTAAATCCAACATTCATCATGGCAGAAACAGTTAAATTACCATTATGGCATTTACTTAATACAGATATATATTTTAAATAAATAAATTGTACTGTCTTAATTTATCAGATTGGTAGTGTGGATTATCACTCCGTGTCATATTTTTCACTAAAGCTGTGCATGTGTTTCGTTTGACTGATGTTGTGCACTTGCCTATGCATGTGTTTTGTTTGACTGATGTTGTGCACTTGTCTGCATGTGTTTCATTTGACTAATGTTGTGCACTTGTCTGCATGTGTTTCATTTGACTGATGTTGTGCACTTGTCTGTGCATGTGTTTAGTTTGACTGTTGTTGTGCACTTGTCTGTGCATGTGTTTTGTTTGACTGATGTTGTGCACTTGCCTGTGCATGTGTTTTGTTTGACTGATGTGCACTTGTCTGCATGTGTTTCATTTGACTGATGTTGTGCACTTGTCTGCATGTGTTTCATTTGACTGATGTTGTCCACTTGTCTGTGCATGTTTTCGTTTGACTGATGTTGTGCACTTGTCTGTGCATGTGTTTAGTTTGACTGTTGTTGTGCACTTGTCTGTGCATGTGTTTTGTTTGACTGATGTTGTGCACTTGTCTGTGCATGTTTTCGTTTGACTGATGTTGTGCACTTGTCTGTGCGTGTGTTTCATTGGACTGATGTTGTGCACTTGTCTGTGCATGTTTCATTTGACTGATGTTGTGCACTTGATATCATTTTTTCCATTCCTTTTTTCTATACTGGCAGTTTATGTCAACCTAGAATAATTTGGCTTTGTAAATGGGCGTGCCTTCATTGAAGGTTGGGTGTCAGGCTGGCACCTTGGCACTGTAAAAAGTGTACTGCCTATCAGCTGACTGGCATTCTTCTGTGGTGACCCCTAACCAGGAACTGCCGAAAGAAGAAGAAGAAGTATTCTTTGCTTCAGTTTCAGACACTTTGTCATGGTATTGGAACACTTCATAAGAATTTTAAAGGAAATTTAATGTTTTTTTTTTTTTTTTAATTTGTGGAGCTTCCATGCCTGTTCTAACTGAAGTAAGTTCACATGGTTAAAAACATTTCCCTTTTTCCAAAATCTGATAAGATGAGTGCAATTTCTTATATAGTTGTTTCAGTATTTTTACCTGAAAAAAAACATTTTAGCAAACTGGATTTAATTAACTGTCAGTGTAATATGGCCAGAAATACTGACTGAAAAGATCATTGACTGGCAGTTGGTCAAAAACACACACTGACTATACACCCTATTAAAAAGGCCTAATAATGTCTCATTGCAAAACGAAACACAATACGTTTCCTTGTATGATTACTACACGTCTCACTACATGAAACAACACATTTATATAAAAGCACATACCACAATGAAGTACACCAACTAGAAATAAAGCAGAAAACAGCTTCCATATACCCCCCGACATATCACATATTCAATGTTTTATGTGGGAGGTTTCATCTACCCATATTGGACGATGTGGAGGCTTTATCTCTAATGCCCCATCCCCCTATCATATCTATCTATCTATCTATCTATCTATCTATCTATCTATCTATCTATCTATGTAGCTAGCTATATATCTATCTATATCTATAGCTATATCTATATATCCATATTTTAATATTCACACACATACATAAACACTAGTTCTGTAGTTATACAAACATGACTAAAGGCATATTCCATGAAGGAGGATATAATGAAATTCACAGAAGTCGAATAAAGTAGACAAAAATGAAATTATTCTGATGGATGGCGACACCTCTCCTTCTCCTTGGTAAAATGTGACTTCAACAGAAACAACTGTCTGTTCTTTGACTTGCAACAATGCGGACTCCTAGTGTATTCAAAAATCACTTATTTCCCATTTCATCATATCTCAGAAATGGGCTTTAACATGAGTTCTGCAGGAAGCTGGTATCAGTTCTTTACCCACTATTCCCTCTACAGCGTTGCCTTTGGTGAGGGGTCTTGTGATGGGAAGAGAGAGAATTGTCTTACTTTTGCTAAGTGGTGATGAGTTGAAGTACCATTAAGGCAAGTTTGGGAAAACAAAAAGATTTGTTACAGATTATTATTTAATTTCTTAGAACATTCCATTCTTTGTGAATGTGGATTCAAGATATTGTTTATAGAAAAAGATTTATTAAAAAAAACTAAAAGATGAGAAAGTATTAGGCCACAGAAAGCAGATATCTACGGACAAGATAAAAACAGAAACTCAGTAGTACACGAACTATGAATGACAACAGAGCTGTGTAAAACAGATGTCAGTAACAAGTCACAGTGGAAACAATGATATGTGTTATATTTAAGAAATATAAATTCTGTAAATTGTATTGCGACTAGGCATGTGATAAAGCAAATTAGACCACATTTGTCAGCGGAGACTGTTGCAATTGAAACATCTTCCTCCAAACGGTCCACTGACTCCTGAATTAAGTAATAATTAAATGAAAGCAGGGACCACCGGCTATACAGTGTGCTGCATAGCTGTCCCTCACAGGAAATACTCATATTTTTCAAAAACTATTGAAATTATTTTAAACAGTATTCTTCATATGATATGGTGCATTATTAAATATCCTGTGGAAGGGGAACACTGGAGTGGTTTGCTGCTCAATGTTAAAAAAAATACATATTTATTGTATAGATTTATCGATTATTTGAAAATAGAGAAGATGTGGAGTCCGTGAAGATTTTATTGTCCATGTCTCAACAATTTTTGCAGTGCAACCATGAAGTTAAAAGATGCTTCTTTCTTCAGAAGAAAGTTATTGTAAATTAGATAAGATATTTAAAAGCAAAGACTCACATTGTCATCAGAGATCCATATTGAGAAAGCAGTGATTTCCTCAGTAATAAAATATGTCTGTGAGAGTTGGAGCATAAGAAACTTATGTGCCAGAAATATGATGCTTTGGAACTGTGTTCTTTAAAAATTTAAAATAAAAAAAAACAACTTTGGAGAATCCCAAGACTGAAAGAAAATCAAGTCAGTCAATACTCAGAAAAATGAATCCTGACTGTTCAGTGGAAAGTTTGGTAAAGGTCAGATTCCACATGATTTGCTCTCATTGTGAGTTACTCCAGTGTAAGCATGCCCAAAGTCCAAAATAATTATGTTTAATGTGACTTATTCAGGTGTAAGAGCTATTTATATAGCAAGTTTACTCTGGGGACCAGTTTTCAAGAGACTAGCTCTGAGTGCAAGTAAGTTAAGTTACTCTAGTGAATAATTCTCCTACAACTCAAATACTCAGGCATATAATGCAAATTCACTGGAGAAAGTAGTGATGCCAGGAAAATTTGAAGGCAAAAGAAGAAGATGACAACAAAGTCTAAGAAAGACAGACTATAATGCTTACACAATTAGTAAAAATTTACCATAAATTACAGAAGTCGTCATGGACAGATACATGTGCTCTGCTAAAGTCCTTGGGATAACAGAGATGGAGTCAAACGACCATAACAAGGGACCTTTTATGCAGCATTCAGGAGATATTTATTGTTTTCTACTTGAAGGGAAATAACTCAAGTTTGAAAACATTTTTTTTTTCTCTAGAGAAGCTGACTCCTTCACAACTGCCTTCTACAGTACAAGAAATGAAGAATAGTTTATCTGAAGTCAGCTTTTGGTGTGTGTGTGTGTGTCTTTGTGTGTGTGTGTGTGTGTGTGTGTGTGTGTGTGTGTGTGTGTGTGTGTGTGTGTGTGTGTGTGTGAGTGTGTATGTAAAATACAGAAAACTGCCAAATTTCTCTAGAAGCACCTATTACATGAACATATGGGAATGCCACACAGCTTGGATTTTTGTGTAGACATCTGTGTTAATTTTTACACAAAGTAATAGCATAATATCCTTGATTAAAGTGGAAGAAACTTGCCCAGGAACTTAGAAAAGCTAATACAAAGGACTTGAAATCAACACATCTGCTGACAGTATATTAGATATCAGACATAGGATTTGAAACTGCATAAGCAACAAGATAGCATTGTCAGCTAAAAGAAAATGAATAGCTCTGAGTGGAATATAGGCAGTGCATGAGCATTTGTTAAACATGAGGAATGCTTTATATGGCAAGCAAAGTTTTTTTAGATATATGGTCTGCCTGCCAAAGAAATATAGCCAAGATTTCTGTAAAAAAAAAAAAAAAAAAATATATATATATATATATATATATATATATATATATATATATACACATACATACATACAAATATATAATAGATAAATAGATAGAACTTGGTCTGCAAACTTTTACTGTGAGTTGAGTTCATCATAGAGGGATTCATAAGTATATGTGTCAATATGGTCCAACAGAGAATAAGTGGAATATTAAATGATATGAGTAAGCATTTATTAACAATATTGGTAGGTACATTGAAATATAGCAGAGGAAATGCACACCTTCCTCTAAAATATCAGATCTTCTAATAAGGAAAAGATCTAAATTAGAAGGCAATGTTTATTTAGATTCTGTCCTTAGTTAACATTCATAAATTTCAGGACATCACTAAAGAAAAAAAAAGATCTTCCTCGTGAAATAAACATTTGAAGGAAAGTTAATGCACAGCAAAGATCAGTATGGTAGCCAATAGACCTATCATATCTACTTGGGTGTAAAAAAGATATCTGTAGTGTCCTGTAGTGGAAATAATTTCAACAAGAAATATACGCAAGAAAACAATTTGTTAAAGCACCCTCCGGTGATAGTAGAGCAATGAGACTAGTAGTAGAAGGAGTGTGGGATGTGGGGGGATTGAGTGTGGGGTGTGATGTGTGTGGTGCCGTCTGTGGGGTGTGGGGTGTGAGGTGTGGGGTGTGGGGTGTGAGATGTGGGGTGCAGAGTATGGGGTGTGGGGTGTGAAGTGTGGGGTGCCGTCTGTGGGGTGTGGGGTGTGGGGTGTGAGGTGTGGGGTGTGAGATGTGGGGTGCAGAGTATGGGGTGTGGGGTATGAAGTGTGGGGTGCAGAGTGTGGGGTGTGAGTTTTGGGGTCCAGACTTTGGGGTATGGGATGTGGGTTTGGGGTGTGGAGTGTAGGGTGTGAGGTGTTGGGTGCAGAATGTGGGGTGTGGGGTGTGAGGTGCAGAGTGTGGGGTGTGAGATGTGGGCTGCAGAGTGTGGGGTGTAGGGTGCAGAGTGTGGGGTGTGAGATGTGGGGTGCAAAGTGTGGGGTGTGGGGTGTAAGATTTGGGATACAGAGTGTGTGGTATGAGATGTGGATGTGGGGTGTGGAGTGTGGGGTGTGAGGTGTGGGGTGCAGAATGTGGGGTGTGGGGTGTGAGGTGTGAGGTGCAGAGTATGGGATGTGGGGTGCAGAGTGTAGGGTGTGAGATGTGAGGTGCAAAGTATGGGGTGTGGGGTGTGAGGTGCAGAGTGTGGGGTGTGGGGTGTGAGATTTGGGGTGCAGAGTGTGGGGTGTGAAATGTGGGGTGCAGAGTATAGGGTGTGGGATGTGGGGTGTGAAGTATGGGGTGTGGGGGTAGTTCTTAATGGCATATGAGTCTTTAAATGCTGGGAAGAAGTAAATACAGAATTAAGTTTTATTAGACTTCACAGTAATATATGTTCCCACTGAAACAGAGTCATAACTGCATTTCAGTATGCATGTAGAATTATTGTTATCAGAGATGTAACTGAATCTATGTATAACCGGAAGACTCATCTAGAGTACTGTAAACATTTCTACTGACCACATAGCCAAAAAGACATAAACAAGATGGAGGTAGTTGCGAGGAGAACAATGAAGTTATATTTTCTACAATAAAAAGTATATGGATAATAATGAAATTAAATGTGCATACTCTTGATGTAAATCTAGTTGTCATTATAGCAGTTTAGACACATAAATCAGATTGTGTTTGATTAACAGGCTTTTGACAGCGGTAGCATTGTCGCCTCACAGCAAGAGGTTCTCTCGTTTGATTCTCGGCTGGAGTGACTTCTGTGTGGAGTCTGCATGCCCTTCCTGTGGTTGAGTGGCATTAGAAACACATGCATGAATGAGTGTGCCTTTGTTGAAGGTTGGGCATCGGGTTGGCACCTCGGCACTGCAAAAATCAGCTGCCAATCATTAACAGACCGGAGTTCTGCTGTGGCGACCCCCTAACCGGGAAAAGCCGAAAAGAGAAGAAGGAGACAAAGTATTGCATGGTAATGCACATAGCTTGAAGGTGTTGGTTATACAGGTCAGGACAACATCAGAAAAAAAAATATTCCTAAGAGGTCTGTGAGATCAAAAGCAGTAAAGAATTTCAAGACTACATGAAAATGAGGGGTATTACTTTGGTGGTAAGATGGACCGGTATGTGTGTTAAACATATATTTAATGTATGGCCAGTAAGTATCTAGTAAACAGTAAAATTTGCTGACGACTACAAATTGAAAGCCTGTATTACTAGGTTTGATAAACTTATTTTTACTTCCTGCTGCAATATTGCCATATTCTTATATACTGTACATATTTAAGAAAAATATTCATTTTAACATTTCCTTTTCCAGTGAAATAAAAATAATAACCACAAAAAGTATAGTGTTGTGTTGCTTTGTTTGTATTATACCTAATCTTCTTAATGCCATGAGGACTATTGCACCTAGAAAATATTTGGGGTGAGCTGCAAATCAGAAAAAGCAGATCAGCTTAAAATCATTTAGACATACGCATAACAGGATTTCATCTGAAACTTAAAAAGCTGAGAAGGAAGTAAACAGATTGTCACAATTAGATTAAAGAACTGCCTTATGCATGCTCATTTTTGAATTATTGTAATGAGTGTGGTGTTTTCCCAGTGTTCTTTGTCTTCAGATATTCTGTAGAATTTCTGTCACTTGATCTGTCTCCTTTGCATGAACAAGATCTGTATTTTTTCCTTTTTGTGATATCGGTTAAAGCAAACCATGCCAATGGAATGATTCATTTGTTTTCCCAGAAATGTAGCCCTGCAGGCCTAATATTTTTGAAGACATTAGGGTGCAAACTTGAAGAATCTAATTTAAAAGAGGTTCTCATCTCTGCTGGTCACAGCACCATGAGTTGACTGGTTACTTCATTCATTTTGAATGCAAGCATTAATAATAAGCACCGCTATCTCTGTCTTTAGTTATTACTTTTTATAAAGCTACTTTGCATTCCATTAGTACCTAAAGCATTTTTAAAGTTTCCTGTTCAGTGAGAGAACTACACAATTATTAATTTCTGAAGAGATTAGAGAAAATGTGTAAATTAAGGTGCAGAATTTTCATTAAGTATTGATTTTTTTTAGCATTTTTGTCTTCTATTGTGTGAAATTCTACAGAGGATTTTATCATTTGTACTCTGTGAAAAGCTTTTTTTTGTGTCTTTATAGTAATTGTCTTTGACTCTTTCTTTTCTTCATGTCAGGAAATAATTTTTATTTTCATTTGCACATACTAATCACTCTTCAGAAAAAATTATATCAGAATACATGAGAAACTATTCTTTACTGACATCTAAAATCTCTTGTTCATAATAGAATAGCAAAACAATCCAAAAGATGGCAAGGCATGCAGCTATCTCATATGTTACATCAAACTTGTCAAGTCACCTGTAATGCATGCTATAAGCAACTGAATTATGTATATTCCTTGCTTCTTCATGTTGCTTGAGACTTTAAATTTAACACACACACACACAGGCACAGACACACACACACACACACACACACACACACACACACACACACACACACACACATTGACAGCCATGTAGATAAAAATATAGATGGATAGATAGATAGATAGATAGATAGATAGATAGATAGATAGATAAATAGGTAGATAGACAGATAGATAGGTACAGACAGATATCTAGTAATAGGTAGCTAGCTAGGTAGATCGATAGATAACATAAGTTAGGTAGCATGTGTAGGTTCCAATGTTCCTACTTTTTGCCATTTGAATGGAAACTGCTTATGGATGATATATGCACTGGTGCACAGCAGAAGCACAAATGCATTGAATTAAAAAGGAGATAAGAACAAAGCTAAACAGTAAAAGTGAAGAGAGGTAGAATATTTGTTTTTGTTTTCTGTAAATTATTACAATCACCTGCAACTTTATTTAAATGTATTTTATATTTGTGAGCCAATTAAGGGAGTCACTTAAGTTGAATACCTTCAGCTACAACCTATGCCACACAGTGTAAGGTTGTAATTTGTAATATATTTGCTACAGCAGTTTACAACTGATTCAAATGGTGAAGGCTACTAACATAATGTAAAAGATAATATATTTATATATTTACAATGATAGAGATTTACATAATTGCAAAGAAATTTCTGGTGAAGATATAATCTGATTTAGTTCACTGAATGCATAATGGTGTTAAATGCAGGAGATGTTCTCCTATCCATAAGGAACAGAAGTGCTAAACCTCGGATGAATTTGTGGTTACCCATACAGTCGTCCACATTACATTTGTATAGAGTAAAATAAGTAATTTGCTTTATATGGAGTGGAAGATGATTCCATAGAAGTGGCATTCTCTGTGATATATACCTATTTCTCCAACATCTTCCATTTCTTTTGCAAAGAAGAATGATTATGATACTAATGAATGTATAGTAGCTCTCACAGGGTAGGATGTGTTGAAGTTCTATATGAGAGGCAAAAGTCACCTATCAGCAGCTTGTATGATACTGAGAAGAGGAACAAGACATTGAGAAGGTCTGTATAGTTTTTAAAATTCTGGACCCTGATTTTTTTTTCATGAGAAAGCATTGTAGATGTTACAGCTTTGACAAGTATTTGGACAGGTACATGAAAAAGGGTGCATTATACTCAATGATAGGCCTAACTAGTGCAGAGTACAGTGAGATGGTTACATCCCTGGATCTATGTATAGTATATTTTAATATAAGATGTGCAATGCAAATGGACTTGCTTATAACAGTGGATATATGGTGGTCTGACATCCTAACTATGGGAGCAATATTTGAGGTTTGTGCCATCAGTGTGCTTGTTGAAAGATATGATTATACACATCCTTGAGTTTTGTTTTAGTTCATGGTTTTAGCATCAGCTATTTGTTCAGGACAGGTTCTCTATGAGAATCTTGCTGGCCTCTAGGGGGTTTATGATGGTACCAAGTTTGCAGTAATAACAATACCTCTGACCTCCAAGAAGTAAATGGCAAAAATTAGTGGCCCGAGGACTGGGCCCTGGGAAACACTGTTACTATCAGCTGTGTTGCAGCAGGTAGAATCATCCTACTCTAACTTCCTGACTTCTATTTTAGACAATTTGCTGTTCAACAGGTTACAAAAGGATTTACATTTTTCTAAGATGTCTGACTGAGTGATGATGTTGAATGCCTCTGCTAGATCTAGATATGTGGATGCACTATTTTGCCCTCGTCCATTGCTTCAGTAATTTTTTTCAAAGAAGTCAGTCATTTAAGTAGGCAGAACTTGCCACTGATGAATCCAAATAGGTTTAGGTCTGTAGGTTACCCAGATCCTTACTTATTAATTCCATAATGATCTTTTTAATAGCCTTACAGATGATATTGGTTAGGCTTATGAGTCTATAATTGTCTGGGTCCAGTGAAGCTCCACTTTGGGGTAAGGGAACGACCGTTGCTGTCCTCCATTCATTTGTCATGAAGCCTATTCTAAGCCTGATATCGAATAGCTTCTATAGGGGATCAAGCAGGTCGTGATTCAGGCTGACCAGCTGGCAGAGTAGTATGTTATCTAGCCCTATAGATATAGTGCTCTTGGGTATAGATAGTGACTTGAGAACCTGCTCTTATGAGATTTGAGGGGAGTGCAGGTATACGTATGTCACCTGAGAATATTGGAGAGGAGGGGGGTGAAGTATGAGATACATTTGTTGACTAGCAGAGTGTCTATTTCCTCTGGGTGTGAGTATGTTATATCATTTACTATTAGGTCTGCACATAGTTGAGCATTAATTCTGAGATTTGTGGCATCATTAAAGAAGACTTTGTGGTTGTTTTTCACTTGGTTGGCTATTTTTACCATATATCTGGCTTTTCATGATTTGATCAAGGTCCAGAACTTCTTATGTAGTTTAGCAAGAGCATTTTTTTGGCATCTTGAGAGTTAGATTTTTTTTTTTTGATGCAGTGATTGTGTTTTTTTTCTTTATTTGTAGAATCTGTTTATATTTGGGTTCCACCATAGGGGCTTATTTTTTTAATTTGGCATTGTACTTAGTCATGGATGGAACAGATTTGTCTATTCCGCCATTCATGTACATAAAATGGCAGTAAGGAATTCCTCATAAGCAGTGGAGTCATCAAGATGGTAGGGCTTTTTGATTTAGCCAGGTGATCACTCAATTTTAGTAGGTTACATGTGGTTTGACTTGACTAGGGAGAAAATTACAATTGATAGGGAATAAAACTGTTCTATATTGATAAGGATACATTCCAGAGTGTATCAACCCTGGTTGGGTCTCAGACTGACTGGTTCAGGACTTTGTATTAATGAAGTCCAGATATTTCTGGGCATACATATTTACGATACATAAGACTCACATTTTATGGAGGGGCAGTTGATGACTCCTAGGAGAATGGCATTTATCTTAATACATATGTACTCCATACTAGTTAGATAAGAGTTATAGACTGAAGGGGGCAAAAGGAGGTCTTATAGTTAGCTATGATATGATAAGGGGATTTGTTAATACTAAACTGGATGTGGAGGAGTTCTGGGTTATTATCTTGTTTAAGGAGCCTGAAAGCGAAGTGTTTTGTTAAGAATATGGAGTCACTACCACCTAGGTTGCCTTCATTTAATATGGTGGACCTGAACATGTTGTAGACATTGAAACCCTGTACTAATTGTGTGCTTTAAATGGTCTTGAAACAGGTCTCTGTAATGATGCATATACTGATGTTTTCTAGAGTGAGGAGTGCTTGTAGAGAATGAAGTTTTTTGTTAAGGCTCCTTGTATTTAGCAGCAGTGTTTTTCAGATTCTATTTAGTATGTTGGGAGCTTTAAAAAGGCAGCATTACCCAAAGAACACACTATTGGAATGGTCAAGGTTTTGGACAATGTACAGGAGCCTCAGAGGGAGAAGTGCATACCATACTAAAGCAGTTAGGATAGTGTACCACCTTTTCCCAGGCTGATATATATATTATACCTTCTTTGAATGACAGCAGAAGTTAGGATATCATTGAAAGTAATGCCCATTTACTTGCACTGTGGCAAAATATTTGATGATGTAAGAACACTGCTGAATGCTAGGGTCTTACCAGACTCAGACATGCATTTAGAGTACTCCATTCATATAGTCCAGTCATGTAAATCTCAAGTCATGTACAGCCACATGTACTATGGCTGTGATGTATGTGTGCTTGTGGTACAGGGACTACACTGCTTGCATGATGTATTGAATCCTGGTGTCTGACAGGCAACTGACTGTGACCCTCTCTTTGCACAGCCTGGTGACTGGTGCATTAGTGTGTCTTACTATTGGGTTGCCTTACAACCTAGATAGTGTATTATATGGTGGTTTGCCTTATGGGCTGTTGAACTGAATCACTGTGACTCTTAGATGTATGTTTCATGGTGAAGGCTGCCTGTAATGTGTTTGTGAGGTTGTTGAGAATATTTGTTTGTCAGTTTACATTTGGGGGGACTTTGTGGTTTAGGCATGTTACTTCTAAGGGTCTCAGGTTGTGTAGTTATCTGTGTTAGATCTTAGTGGTGTGCGGTTTGTTTAGTTTTGGGTTGTGTGATACTGATGACCTGTCTGTTATTTGGTGAAGCCTAGTGAGTGAGATTAGCCTCCAATAAAATTGTATTACTATATCTCTCACAGGCTGTGTCTGCTGGGTTAAGTAGTAGGTGTCTGTCAGTAAGCCTGAGACAATTTCTACTTTGCCTCAAGAAGTCCTTTTCTACCCATATGGCAACTGTGATGGTATCAGAGTGCAAATCCACAGTCCCAGGTGCTTACTAATGTGTGCTGAAGGGGATGTGGTGCATGTGTGTTTGAAGTTGATTTACTTGAGATATCGCTTGCCTGAAATTAACTAATCCGAGTCTACACATGAGGAGCAATGTACTACCTAGTGCAAACCAGAGCCTCTTCACATGACTGCTGAATGTTTAAAGTGCAATACAAATCGGGGGAGTAGGTTATATGGAGGAACTTAAGGCTGTGAATGTCTGCATTGTAACAGTGCTGTCAGCCATGTCACGATAGTGACATACCGTATTTATAACATAAAAAATAAGCAACAAAAATCTCAAAGGAGCATAACAACCAACAGCAAGATACTTGAAATTACCCTTTGCAGCAATTAACACCCACAACTAGCCTGGAAACCTTCTTCTGCCACTAGAAGGAACCAGCACTGACTATATCAAACACTCGATAATTTAGCTGTAAAAACAGCACAAGCAGTATCAGTGCTCTCAAAATTAAGCAATTTTATCCAAAGTCTGTTAGCCTGATGAATATCCTAAGGGGAGAGATTTTGCAAAATGATACTCGTGCTTCTTGATAAGAATCATTAAATAAGAAGAGGGAGGAAATGATGTTGTGAAATCATTGTAAGGGCAAAAACAACACCTCAAACAAGGTGGCTGGCAAGGAAAACTGTTAGACACATAGCTCTGTAGATGACTGGCCTGGAACTGCTTTAATGCAAACATAAGTCCTGAATTAACATGACAGAAACTTACCACATAGGAATGAAACTAGTGTATAAAACCAAGAGTTATTCCACTTAAATGGAAAAACACGTTGCAAATATTTACTGAAAGTAGTAATACTGCCTTGAAGATGTTAACTAAAACAGATGCAGATTGTTAAAATGAACTTAAAAACATATCAAGAAATGAAAAGTTTTCACTTATCTTTGTTGTTCAATGTAATATAGGCATCATAAACCGGCATCTATACATCTCTCCCTACTGAGTGCGTACTTACTTTGACACAAGTCATTTGTTTGTGTAAGGCCCTCTTGTAGGATGTTGACATCATTTGGAGATTCTATGACAGCTCCCAGTTTGCAGTCAGCAGCAAGCTTTATCCGCCACAGACCTTTAGTTTTAGCGTGTACTTCAGAGAAATAGATTCCATCTAATGACATAATGGCCGATGCCTAGCCGGGTGAGTATGTCAGTGATACTTGACTGGTCGATAGTGTCAAATGCCTTGGCTAATTCTAGGTAGGCTGTATCACAGAGTTCCCCTCATCCAGGGCCTTGGTGACTGTCTCAAAGAAGTCCACCCGGTTTAACAGGCATGATCTACCTTTGTCAAATCCAAATTAAGTAGGGTCAAGTGTTTGAAGATTACCTATATCTTTGTTAATAAGGTCCATGATGATTAACTACCTGGACTTGCAGATTAGGCTTGTCAGGCTAACAGGTCTATAGTTCCTGGAGTCAGTGGAAGCACCCCCTTTGTGCAACCTTTGTGCAAGGGGATAACTGTGGCCTTTTTGCATTCAGCTGGGATGAAGCCAGAGTTTAGACTATGTTTAAAGCATACCCAGTAGTGTTGCTAATTCTTGTTTAAGCTCATGTAGGATGCAGCCTGGAATGTTATCAGGTCCCATAGATGCTGCGATTTCGACCTTAGAGAGGATGTTTATGACCTGCTCTTTACAGATACAAGGTAGAGGACAGGTGGTAGAGATGTCATGGGGTACGTGTGACAGGGACAGGGGAGGAACATTTTCATCGAAACTCTAGGCTAACATGTTAGTTATGTCCACAGGCTCAGTATATGTGGTATCATTAACTACCACTGTGGCACAAATATGGGGCTTTCCTTTTAGGTTACAGATGTAACTAAAGAAAGCCTTATGGTTGTCCTTAGTTGAGGAATCTAATTTGGATCCATAGCTTGTTTTAGAGGACTTCACAAGAAGTTTTATTTGCTTGTTTCAACTGAGGAGGGAGTGTTTCCAGTTTAGATTGTGCTCCCTCTTACTCTTAGACAGGAATTTCATCTTCTTATTGTAAAGCCTGTTAATGGCAATTGTCCACAAGGCAGGTTTGTTCTTCCTTGAGGAGCTTGTTTTGGTCCTATCGGGTATGGTCGAGTCAATGCAGTTATACATGAGTTTGTATAAAGCACTAATGTAGATTTCAGCATAGTTGCCAGTTCCATGGGGGGTGGGGGTGCAGTTAAGCTATTTATACCATCCTGTAAGAGGTTATAATCTGCTTTGGAGAAGTTTTTAGTTTACTTGCCACTAGGGGGTGTCAGGTGTGATAGCTACTTCAAATGAGACTGATTTGTGGTCAGATCTCACTATGGAAGATCTCACAGTGAGGGTGCTACAGTGGTCTCCCATATTTGTAAGCACCAGCCCCAGGATGTTAGCACTCCATGTGGGGGTGTCAACCAGCTCGTCCAGGGTGCTGGAGCTAACTAAGTCAAGGAACCTTTGGGCAAGTGAGTTTGAGCATGAGTAATTTACCAACTCAATGGATGGGTGGTTAAAGTCACCCAAAACCATGGTGTTCAGATGTATCTTGATAGACTCAAGTAGATTCAAATAGGCAGAGTGGGTTTCCTGATTCATGGAGGGGGTCCTGTAGCTGGCAATAACCTAAATGACTTGAATAGGTGTCCTACCAACAATTAATTGCACATGAAGTATCTCCATGGAATCCTGCTGTTTAACCAATCTGGAGATGCGTTTATCTTTAATGAATATTGATACACTGTCTGCTTTAGTTTTCACACCTTCAGTTTGGGATCAGAACGTGTGGAAGGAGGTGTAGCCCAATATGGATGGGGTGATTTCCACAGCCTTGAACCAGGTCTCCATGACTGCACAAATATCTTTCTAAGGTGAGGACTGCTTCCAGTGACTGCAGTTTCATGTTACGAATCCTAGTGTTAGCATAACCTTGAGGTAGTTATTAGATGGAGTTTTTACATCAGGAAATTTGTCCTTGAGACACTGCCTAAAAAGGCATGATTGGGGTGGGAAGGGCCTTGGCCAGTAGCCGAAATCCCAGGGGTGACAGATAAAGACCATCTCTGGCAAATCATCAAGGTCTGTCGATCATGACATCCCAGGCTGACAGATATTGTATCCCCTTAGAATGACACAGTAGCTAAGCCAGTTATTGAAGTCAATCATTTTCTGTTTGTATTGAGGGATCATCATAGATGAAGGTAAAATGCTGCTTAAGACTAGGGACATACCTGCCTGAGACACATAGTCGAGAGGTCAGTCATGTCTCTCTTCATATAGTCCAGAGAGGTACATCTCAAGTCATTCACATCAACATGGACAGTGATGGAGTCATAACAGTATCTGTTTTGAGAGACTTGTGTGCATGTGTGATATGGCAGATTCTGGCACCTGACAGATAGCTGATTATGATCATCTAATTCAGCCTAATGAGAGGGGCATCTGTGCGTCTCACGATGGAATCAGCTATGACTAATAATTTTGGTTTTGTGTTTTGCCTTAAGGGCTTGACAGGTGAGACACTAACGCATGAGCTATTATGTGTATTGTGTGCTGCAGAGAATGTATTATGTGCAGCATGCATGTGTTTGTGTCTGGGAGGTCTCTGTTGTTTTGGCATGTTTCTGGAGAGGACTTCTGCATATATGGGTAAGTGTGATGTGGGTTTGGGTGGAGTAGGAGGTAAGGAGTGCATGCTGGCAACTCGCTCATTGTCATATGTACTGACTGGTGTGTGAAAGAGCATGGATTCAAAGTTCTTAATATAGTTGTATCTCTCACATGTTAAGTTAGTGTGGACTAGGAGTAGAGGGTTGTCGGTGAACATGAGGCATTTATTACACTGTCTCAGGATGCCCATATTGACCAAGCTGGCTAGAAAAGCTGTGGGAAATTGTCCATATGTAGTGTTAGGTAAATTTATATGGTCAAGAAGAGAGTTCACACTTAGGAATGGCTGGTGGGAGAGAGGTGTGTAGGTACCTCTGAGGCTTGACTTAGTGTTTTAACAACTGATAGTAGAGCAGGGCCACAAGAAATGTCTGGAGGACCACAAGCAAAGTGCTAAGGGAAAATTTAACAAGCAAAATATTTTCATCTATAACCACCAATGTTAACTACCACTACGTGACAGTGCATGACGGTACGCTAAACAAAAGCAAGTGCAGACATGAGGCTTAAATAAAACAAAAAATAACCCTTTTAATTCAAACTAGCCAACAAGGATGCACTTTCTGAGCTCTAATCTAATTACCCTCGATTAGATAGGACACAGACAGCATTCCCCTCTCAAAAGGGTGCAGAAGGGCTTTCTCCAACAAGGATGGCTTGAATTTGATGCTCAGAAGTTAGAAAACAGACCAGAAACAGCACACCTGGAAATGGTCTGTGATACATCTGAACTAGTACAGTATATAGTAAAATGTGGGAAAAAACAGTTCAGACAATTCAAGCAGAGTAGAATGCAAATGCAAATTAAAAATGCAATGTAAGAGCAAAAAAAAGGCACTTACAGTTACTTGGAAGCAACGGATGCCTCAGATCTTTCAGTATCTCAGAGAAGAGCTGGTTTTAGTGCTTAGGTGATACCAAATAGATTAGATTCATCAAGTCTGAATCTAGCCTATGCTATAAAAAGTGCTTAAAATCACAGTCACAACAGCAAAAAAATCATATTGCTTTTTTGATTACTGAGATACTCATAGGTTCATAGGTTGGTACTAGGCTATCAGCCCTAGAGCCTATGCAAGCCTAGCCAAAACAATTCCCTGGCTATTTCTTCCCACACTATTTACTTCCCTGGACCCCTGTCTAGCAGGGCAACTGACATGATCCCTCGGATGTGGCAGATTTAAAAAGACATCTTATTTCTGTTTCATACTTTTGGGAATTGGTCAAAATGGTTTTGATCATTTGATACTTTATTTCTGCTTTTATCTTGTTCATGTGTGTTTTTTTTTTTTCTTTTTTTGTATTATATCAGGATTGAACTTGCGGAATTGTTTACTATAAAACCTGTGTTCAGTAATAGGTGTATGTTATACTGAACAGACTGCAGTTTTGGGTTAGAGAAATGTATAGCATTTGTTTGGGTCTGGTTCTGATTAAAGCGAGGAGCAATTTATGAAGAAAAGTAGGTCATATATCGAATGTTCTTTATTGACAGGGTACCATACCTCTCAAATTTCCATGATTTTACTGACCTTCCGTGACATTGCTTCACATTTTTGCCTTGTCCCACTTACAGTTTTTGATTTTCTGGTAAATCACTAAGGATTACAGGCAATCAGAAATGCCCAGCATTAGAGTTTCATACTTTTTATTGTTCAAAAAATGCAAGTTGGTGCAAAAACTGAAGTCCTATTAAATATATTATTCCTATGAAGTCTCTCTTTAAGAGACTTAGAGCAATGTTTAAAAAAAATACCTGATATTGGGCCTTTATTCAAACATTCTTTTTTGCTTTTTCCAGAATTTGCAAGTTAAAAATTTGAGAGGTGTGCAAGGTAGGACTGATGCATTTTGATAATGGGTTGTTCTGAAAAATCACGTGGAGAATATTGAACTATAGTTACTTATGGTTTTCAGAAATGTGGATAATGAGGTGGAGTGACAGTAAGTCTGAGAGAATTATTTCAGGTAAGGAGTGATTATGCATTTGTAGGTCTGGTGAATATTGTTTCTTTTACTATTACTATTAAATTTTGAAAGGGAGAAGATTGGTTTAATTTTAGTTGGTGGATCCTGCCAGTTAAGACAGTATACAATTGTGCTTGTAGTCCAGTTCTGTTGCTTGTTTATGAGAATTTATATTTGTTGAGACTGGTAGGTGCAGATTGGTGCACATATATTACGTATACTTTAATTTGGTTATCTAATTCAAGTTTTAAGTGACTATCTGATTAAGGTCAATATTGTCACTGGATAATACCTAATGGAATAACAAAAATACAGGTAGAATATAAGCAATAATCAATGCAGTGTCCTTTTCGCAAAGCCAAAAGCACAGTCTTGGTAACACTAGTGTACAATACATCAGGAAAGGCTAAAAATTAACAATGTTCATTTGTTCACACAGTCTCAATAGTGGCATAAGGGTTTCAATACTAAGAAGAACAAAGTACCATATTTAAATAGCAGTACACAATGATGGCTTATCTAATCAAAGGGTGTCCTGCAGCTTATACTGTAGGAATCAAAGGATGTACATGCAACTGCTACAGCTATGATTAACAAGTCAAGTCGATGGCAAAAATCAGTTGTCCTGGTCCCCTTCAATAAACACATCACACCCAATGACATTTGACGACCTTTATTAAACTTCCGTAACTTTTATTACCAATTTTATTTACATCTGGACATAGTATAGTTGATTCTAAACACAGCATTAACATCCTTGTAATGTTAATCAGGACAGTGTGTACCTGCTCATCCTGCCCGGTAATCAGCATCCATACCTTTGCTCGCTTACTTTACTTATAAACCTGCTTGTAATGTTAATCAGGGCAGCGTACCTGCTCATCCTGCCCGGTAATCAGCATCCATACCTTTGCTCACTTACTTTACTTATGAAACAGCATCACTTCATAGATCATTCATCAATTACCAAATTACCAACCAAATAAGCAGCATCCTTACCTCCGTTTACTTACCTATTCAGCAAACTTCCTCCAGCTGCTCATTTCCTTTACACAAATCCTTGGAATAAACCTCCACACACTGGAAGGGGAACAGAAGAGAGCAAGCCTGTCCCTCTTCTCCACCTACCCTAACTAACATAAGCAAAATCCCCACCAAACCACCAACAAAAAAAGGAGGGGGGAGGGTAGCAAGTTCACGCCGAAATGTGATTACTTACCCAGCTACACTTGTCTAAACCCCTTAAGCCCCTCCCCACCCTTATCTCATTTCCTCCAAATCATCCCTCCCTCCATTTAACCCTTTCAACTCCCCCACCCACTTAACTCTCATTAATATATCAGCCTAACCCCTTCTGAAGATGTCCCAGGACAACTTGGTTTGTTACCAAACCTCATTTGTCCCGGTCCCTTTCAATAAACACATCACACCGAATGACATTTGACGACCTTTATTAAACTTCCATAACTTTGATTACCAATTTTATTTACAAGTGGACATAGTATAGTTGATTCTAAACACAGCATTAACATCCTTGTAATGTTAATCAGGGCAGCGTACCTGTTCATCCTGCCTGGTAAGCAGCATCCATACGTTTGCTCGCTTACTTTACTTATAAACCTGCTTGTAATGTTAATCAGGACAGCATACCTGCTCATCCTGCCCAGTAAGCAGCATCCATACCTTTTCTCACTTACTTTACTTATGAAACAGCATCACTTCATAGATCATTCATCAATTACCAAATTACCAACCAAATAAGCAGCATCCTTACCTTCATTTGCTTACCTATTCAACAAACTTCCTCCAGCTGCTCATTTCATTCCCACAAATCCTTGGAATAAACCTCCACACACCGGAGTGGGAACAGAAGAGGGCAAGCCTGTCCCTCTTCTCTGCCAACCAGCCTGACCAGGCCGTTCCCCCTCCCTTCTACCCAAAATTGTCCAACCAATGACCTCCCATAAAAGGGAAGGGTTAGGCCAAATATCATTCGGTGTACCCATCATCTGTAAAGCACCTTAGAACTCCGTCATCAACCCCACGCCTTGACCTACTAGCACTGGAATGGCCTTAATGAAACTAAATAAAGTAGGATTACCCATGACCCCACTGTACCACTGGAACCTCCACTCCAAGAGAGTACATTCCCTTTAGTCCGCTTCCCTAAAGCCATTAACCATGGCCTGACCTTTCCGGAATGACAACCTATAGCCATAACAAGTGCGACAGAAACTATAACCCCTTGAACACAATTCTGCAGCCTGGTCAAAGAAAACCCTTAATAAGTCTGGAACCCAGGACCCCGTCAACTATAGCATCTCACACTAGCCCACCAAATTACACAGCTCTGGATGTACAGTAACCTGATTACTGCAGGGAATAGACTAACTCCAAAACCTTAATGCTCTAACACTAAGATCCAGAACAAGAACCCCTTGACATAGTTCCTGAAAACTCACCTAAGCCCAGTAATGAAGTAATCTATGTGCCCAACCATAAAAACCACCCGTGCACTCATTACCAAATGACAAACCACCCTACCTACTCAAAGGACAAATTTATCACCCCAACCACATGTTAGGAACCCCTCCGGCCTCCTGTCAAAGAACAGCTCGACTTTGGCCCTCCCCCCCCGATACGTTTAAACACCTAGATGAGTAACTAAAACCCCCAAGATTCCAACCATCTTAAAGTAGGGTGTTGATGTCAACTGGCTTGCAACAGCCATGGGGCTTTAGCCTAATAAGTTCCTGAACTCCTATGAATGTTGTGACTCTACTCCTGTAGGATCCCCACACCCCATAATCCGTCCCCAACAGTTTCACCCTAGCCCTTACCTACCTCTACCTAACCTGCCCCACATTCCAGCGCAATGATCAGCTCCCACACTACTTGATCACAGCACCCTATCTTGCCTTAATGACCCAACAAGGGGAATTACCAGTGATCACGTTATGCACCACTCCATCCACCACTCCTCGCTTGCCCTGCTTCCATCATCTGCGAACTCACCATGTAGCGCAACAACCAGTACCATCACACCACCATCTACAAAGAAAAGGGAAAAGTAAATCCTCTAAAATGTAAAGAAAAAGGCTGTACATTATACACACCTATTCCAAATTACCGCAGCAGCATTCCAAAATCCCCATTTCAGTCAATAACTGTTGCCATATTGCACTCCCCATGTGTAACCTCCTCGCTCGCCACTACTTCCATTACCTGTGAATTCTCTGTGTATCACCACAGCTGGTACTCGGCACACCACCGTCTACAAAAAATAAATAAATCAAAAAATTAAAATTAAAAAAAAAAGGACAAAAGTAAATCCTGTAATAGGTAAAGAGAAGGCTCTACCTGATACCCACCTATTCCAAATTATAGCAGCAGCATTCCAAAGCCCTCATCTGTAAGAAAGGAAAGACATGTAAATCATCTAAAATACATAACACACATCCCAAGACATCTTCAAATACAAACTATCCTGCCATCCCAGGAATGAATGTAACACCTTAACCCCCATCTGAAAGAGAGAAAAAGGTACATATAAATCATGTGAAATACCTAACGCACATTCAAAGACATCTTCAAACAGCCTATCCTGCCAACCCGGGAAAGAATGTACCACCACCAAACAAACTTATGATCAAGGAGCCATAACTGAAGCTAAGTTTCTAATAACCCTATCAAATACCTAATGTCATTTTACTACTGGTCAAGTATGTTACAACTAAATCCCACACAGGAAGGGACACATCAATATCCACAAACCAGAGTGTCCTTGTGATTCCATACCACATCCATTAGTGCACTGTATAGGCCAAGCTAGCTTATATTGTAAAACCATCTGCCTAACTCATAACTTTCCATCTCCAAATGAGGAATGCCAGCCACCATGATGTAGAACCAAAAGCCAAAACAATCCTGCACATTGTGGCTGTAAGGCAAACCCAACAATAGTGTCCTCCTCACATCCGTACTGTAAATAGAGTGAATATTCTATGAAGTGTATTGTGAACAACAAAATACACACATGGATACTACTACAATGGTTGCAATCTGTAGCACATCTTCTAAGCTCCTTCTTAATACCCTTCCACCGTTGCCCTTCAGAGAGCCATTCCAGCCACAGCACAACCAGTCACTGCTATACCCAACAGATGCACTCACAAATTGGGACAAAAAGTAGCCCACTGCAACCAGCCAGACTAAAACCGCCTGATATGTGGAGTGTCATTGACCATAGGGGCGTGTGTATCTGCGAGTGTGTAGTATGAACCCTGGCTAACAGATCATGTGGTGTGAATCCTGACTCAAATAGATTGTCACACTTTTTTTTTTTTTTAAACTTTAATCATCGTTCCACCTCAAGCGCTGAAGAAATACAGCAAAGCAAAAACAAGGATCACCTCTAAATATTAGATAAAGACGAAGCCCAGCCAGCATCAAAAAAGCCCCCACTGCATCCCCCACGAGTCAGCGAGCCCACAGAAAACCATTTCTCACCTCAGATGTAACCCAAATCATACCCAATAGCATATGTAAATTAAGCAGCCAACCATATAGCAGTGGAGCAGAACCATGAGCAACCCAGGGACTTACAGCAGCTAGAAGCAAACCGTAGGAAACCAGTGCCCCCCCCCCCCATAACACATCCATAACTCTCAAACTCTTAAAGCCCGCAGTCTGGACAAAGTCATCAGTAAAAGTGGGACAAAGGCCCAAAATATAGGGGCAATGCTTAAGTTGACAGACTAACAGACTATCTATTAGCATGCATTTTTAATGGGTATGAAGTATTAACCTCAAATATCTGTTATTAATTCCTAAATAAACAGCCTCTGCTTGGCTCAAACCCAGGACCCTACACACCATAGACAACATGATTTACCAGTAAGCCATGACAGATATACATGCTGCAACTGAATGCTAAATTGAATCAACATTTCCCCATTTCCAAATAATAAATTAAGTATTAATATAACTATATGGCAGTCAGCATACCCCCTACCTGCTACACCTTGCCACCTCCCTCCAGTCTTAAATTCAAACCCAATCCTTCATACCCGATAAACTATCTGCTTGGCAACATGAGGTGTAACAGTTCCAGTAACAGTCAAGAGGTATGCCCAAATGGTACATCCATGTGAAAAAGCCATTGCTATTCCTAGGTACTGTGCAGCCCCCGAAAATAACCCAGCCAACTACCCCAACACTGAATAACCAAACCACCAAAGCAGAGTCCCCCACCATCTCCCTCTGTAAATGCCATTCTTTGTAACCCCCACCTCCCAACAAATAGAGTCTCTTATAAGCTTAGAAAGTTGCTAAATTAATGGAGTTTTCTTAGCATGCTTTTCATGCAGGATACAAAGCCTGAAACACCAGCATATATCATTATTTAGTGATGTAAATCCACAGATTAACCAGTGACTTGCCAAAAAATTGCTTATAACAAAATACTATATCCAACAATGCTCACGACTTAGATGAATACCTGACAACTGTTAGATGAAAGTTCTTAACCTTAATAACTTCTGTTGTCTGTTAAGTAGAACACTGTTCGATGACAGCAATAGTATGGAGCCCTCAACCTCCTAGCCAAAGAATCAAGGACAATGTCAAAATAATGAGAAAAAAGGTGGGCTATCCCTGACAGATTTTTAATACTGTCTTCCAGGTCCCCTTTCTGCGAAAGCACCCCCCATCTAACGGCTAAGTAGCAACATGCATGCACAGAGAGCAATGTTAAACAGAAGCCTATGAAACAGCTTCAGAGACCCCAGATAAACCCGTGAAACAGCTGTGGAAAACTTCTAACTCCCCCTAAGACCTGTTTTGACCAACAGTCCGCACTCCACTAAATGCACCTCTGTTGTGGAAGCTGGCAGTAGTGTGCCACCACCATGGACACATGTACTGCTTCATGCACGGCATTGAGCTGTTACTTGCTTCCAGTCTAATCAGTCATAGCACTGTTGCCTATTCACTGCACCGTAGCAAAACAAGGGTAGGAACAACTTGCACCGCTCTGAAAACTCAGAGCAGTGCTACATTCAGAAAGTTTTTTTTTTCTTCTGCTAGACAACTTTCAGAATCAAATGTAAATACAAGCCTCCCATGGCTCAGCAACGTCCAAAACAATTCAACAGCCACAAACCTTCCCCCCATCACTGCCACTGAGCATGTGTGGCAACAACAATCACACTGACCTGCCCAAAGCCTGCGAAAACCATTCAGGCCCCTTCGAGAAGAAACACCTCAAACTGAGAACGCTTGACAGACCCCCAACAGAAAATCCCACACCGGAGCAAAAAATAACACAACACCACCACCAATGAGCGAGAACCCTGTCAGCAATCAAAATACACAAACACACAAGTACCCCAAGACCACAAAAGCAATCAGTCTATGAAAAGTCCCCTTTCACCACAGAACATTGCTTCAAACATAAAACCTCACTGTCAAAGCACTCACAACAAGGAAACAGTATTCTTGAAGTATAATCAAGAAACCACCATGCACCTGCAATCCAGCCCGGCAACGCTAACCTTCAAGATTTCATTATTTGTGTATTTATTTAGTATTGTGTTTTTTTTTTTTTATATACCCTACCTAGACCCCAACCTACCAGTTCTACTCCAAAGAAAACCACCTCTGACTGGTAAAAAACTATATTTCCTGTCAATGAACTACCCTGCTGCTGACCAAAACGTCATGGGTAACACTGTCAGACGACAACCCAGTAGCAGACGCAGCTAGAACAGTTGGTGTAAAGTGCCTGAAGTCACTCCAACGACTGCAAACCCTGTTATTACCAGATACCACTCTATACACCTCTTCTTCCTCCTTCAAACCTTCTTTTATTTATTTATTTATTTTTTTTACCCTGAAACAACCAAGGAACTAAAACCATGGCCCTACCATCCTGTACCAATAATACACCCTTCAAGTGGAATCCAAAGCCGAGGTGGCAGTAACACAGAAACGGCTCTAAATGGAATGAAAGAGAGAGAATACTAACCAAAACTTTCCTTAAGGGCCCTACTAAGGCTTCCATCCTGCTACCCTACTCTGTCCCTGGCCTACCTGTCCACCACGTTACCAAAGTCATCTGGGACATAAACTTGCGAAGCAAGTTTACGCCAAAATGTGATTACTTACCCAGCTACACTTGTCTAAACCCCTTAAGCCCCTCCCCACCCTTATCTCATTTCCTCCCAATCATCCGTCCCTCCATTTAACCCTTTCACCTCCCCCACCCACTTAACTCCCATTAATATATGAGCTTAACCCCTTCTGAAGATATCCCAGGACAACTTGGTTTGTTACCAAACCTCATTTGTCATGACTAAATGGCTGCAGTGGATTATTGGACTAGAGGAAAAAAAAAAACAGTTCTGAAGACTGTAGCTTAAGTTATTTATGTATGCATGTATGTATGTATGTATGCGTGTATGCAGGTATGTACATAGATACATATGTATGTATGTATGTGTAATTTTATTTATTTATTTATTTATCCCAGCCTAGGGGTTGAAAGGGACTTCCTAGAATGATTGATGAAATGACAATGAGAATATGAAAACAGTTTGTAGATCTTCCCAGGCTGCTTGTAATATACACACAAAAGATGTAGGTAGACACATCCACAGACTAGACAACTGAGAGAGAGAGGCTGGCTTCTGCAAAGAATGGAAACTGGAAGGGAGAAGTGATCAGTTAGCCTAGTACTAACCTATGGATACATACTGAGCAGAGTGGATAAGAGTTGTTGACCGCAGCTGTTAGCTGAGATATATAAGTATCCTGGTTTTTTTTCGATTATTTATACAGATTATTGTTTTTAACAATTAATATATAGCACTTTTATTGTCTGCTTTTTAGTCTTCGAGTGTATTTTATTGCTATTAACTAATCTGCACAAGTAACTGATTTGTCTGCAGTTAAAAGCATTCTGTATCTTTACAAATCTTTATCTGTTTGTGGCCTTCTCTAGTGCTACTGGCTGTAGGCTATTGTTTCTAGCTGAAGCCTCTCTTTAACTTGGCTAGATTGTGTTAATAGTCCGCTGAGTGGGGGCTGGTTCTTTTGTGTTCTTGTAAAAAAAAAAGTTGTTCTTCTGGTATTTAAGCCCTAACTTTGATAGGGTTTCTCTCTATACACACTGAGCAGAGTGGATAAGAGTTGTTGACCGCAGCTGTTAGCTGAGATATATAAGTATCCTGTTTTTTTTTCAATTATTTATACAGATTATTGTTTTTAACAATTAATATATAGCACTTCTATTGTCTGCTTTTTAGTCTTCGAGTGTATTTTATTGCTATTAACTAATCTGCACAAGTAACTGATTTGTCTGCAGTTAAAAGCATTCTGTATCTTTACAAATCTTTATCTGTTTGTGGCTTTCTCTAGTGCTACTGGCTGCAGGCTATTGTTTCTAGCTGAAGCCTCTCTTTAACGTGGCTAGATTGTGTTAATAGTCCGCTGAGTGGGGGCTGGTTCTTTTGTGTTCTTGTAAAAAAAAAAGTTGTTCTTCTGGTATTTAAGCCCTAACTTTGATAGGGTTTCTCTCTATACACACTGAGCAGAGTGGATAAGAGTTGTTGACCGCAGCTGTTAGCTGAGATATATAAGTATCCTGTTTACTTTTACTTGGTGGCTTTGCAGTTGCCCGCCCCTACTGTAAGTCTGATCTGTGACACTCCTCCCAGTCCAGTGTCATTAGCTCATTCTACCTAGTACAGAGAGAACATTTGATATGGCCTTCTGTTTCTCCTTTTTCCCTTTCAAAAAAAAAAACTTTTTTTTTTTTTGCCTGGACCTCCTTGTGTTCTGACTGTGCTTCTCAAACATTTTGGAAATATAGAGTATATTTCAGAGCATTTATTATAACTGTAATTGCCTTAATATTGCTACAACTCAAGTGCTCTAGGTTGCATTGCATCTGAAGTGTTTGTGTGTTTTAGCTGCTTTTCTGTATATATAGACTTATCTGTTTCTTTAACTAAATAAGCTCTGCAAAGTTGTTTTATTGCATTCCTGCCTGTATTTCTGATTTTTTTTTGCACTTTTAAAGTTTGTTTTTGCTTAGTTTAACTGGTAGGCTATACACTCAAGTGCGCTAGCTGAATTAAAGCATTTACTGTGTTTCTGTACCTAATTTCTGCTACTTTGTAAAAAAAAAAAAAAAAAAATCCTTGTTTCCTGCATTTACTGAACTAGAATAGTCCAGTCTTCAGGTATTGCTGATCTCTGGGCTGTGTCATAGTTCCTGTGTTGCCCATATCCTTATTTGGATAGGAGGAAGCTTCTTTGTTCACCAGTGAGAGTGGGGAGCTCTGAGCAGCCTATCTGTCCCTTGAGGAGTGGTTCCAGTCCAGTGACCTGTAGCTTATTGGCTATTTTGGGCCATTTCCTATCTCTTTCTAACCCCCTGCTTTAAAGCCAGCTTTAGCGCACTTTTGCGCTTGTAATTTAAAGTTTGTCCTGTTTGTTGCATTTACCTGTTGAGGCTACACACTCAAGTGCGCTAGCCTGTGTTACATATTTATTGCACTTTCCTGCTGTTTGTTGCAAAAAAGAAAAAAAAAATTATCCTTGTTTCCCATCTTTCCTGACCTAGAGTAGTCCAAATACAGGCTTTGCTGTATTCTGGACTTATGGAAAGATCCTGTGTTGCCCATTTCCTTTCTTGGAAAAAGGGAGGCTTCTTTGTTCACCAGTGGCAGTGGGGAGCTTGGAGCAGCCTATCTATCCCTGGATGAGTGTTCCCAGCACAAGAATCTGGTAGTCTATTGGCTGTTTTGGGCCAATTTCTAGCTCTTTCAAGTCCCCCTGTATAAAACCCACTTTGGCGCAGTTTTTGCACTTGTTACTATTCAGCCAAGCTCCTCGTGGTCCTGCAGAGTGGTGCTAGCAGCAGAGAGGCTAAAAGAATGACTGCTAACCTGATAAAGTGTTTGTTTTCCTGCTACTACCTGGGCGACTGTCCGATCTAGCTAAACTGCAAGTATTTCTGCTTCTTGAACTGTTTTAAACTGTTTAAAGTTGTTTTTGCACCTGCACTTTTAAAGTTTGTCCTGTTTGTTGCATTTACCTGTTGAGGCTACACACTCAAGTGCGCTAGCCTGTGTTACATATTTATTGCATTTTCCTGCTGTTTGTTGCAAAAAAGAAAAAAAAATGTCCTTGTTTCCCGGCTTTCCTGACCTAGAGTAGTCCAAATACAGGCTTTGCTGTATTCTGGACTTTTGGAAAGTTCCTGTGTTGCCCATTTCCTTTCTTGGATAAAGGGAGGCTTCTTTGTTCACCAGTGGCAGTGGGGAGCTTGGAGCAGCCTATCTATCCCTGGAGGAGTGTTCCCAGTACAAGAATCTGGTAGTCTATTGGCCGTTTTGGGCCAATTTCTAGCTCTTTCAAGTCCCCCTGTATAAAACCCGCTTTAGCGTGGCTTTGCTCAATTTTGCGCATAGCGCAGCATTGGGCAGCGCCGCTTAATTGGGTTTAAACCATTCTCAGCTCCACAAAGTCTACTCTTCACTTTTTCCCTTAGAACTGATCTAGTTCTCATAATAAACACCCTATTCTCTCTCTAAAGCCTGGCACTTGCTCACTAAAGCAATTATATAAGTCAGCACTAAACAATTAAAAGCACTACACCCTCACAAACTCCCCTTGAGTACTTTGTTCCCCATTGGCCCTTTTTTTCAATTATAAAGGAATTCCCAATACTATTCTAGCATGTCCAAAGGTCAGTTGTTAATCTCCTCTCCGGTCCAGCTGGTGAATCTGGGAATCTTGAGGCAATGTTACAACTGCCTCATGTACACAGGCAACCCTCTCCTCCTCCCAACAAATTCCAACACATGTGAGAGATGCAACCATATAGCCAAACTGGAGGCTAAGCTCTCTCAACTCAGTACTGGCGTAACCAGTCAGGAGGAGAAGGAAACCACACTCACTACAATTCCAGTCTCACATAGGCCTACCACGACAGCAAACCAAACACATAAACACACAAAAACATACTCAGAGGTTCTAAATAAAAATCTGCCTAAGCAGCAGAGACCTCCAAAGCAGACACCCAAGAGACTGCTACCCCAAAACAAAACACGTGCAACACATAGCTCACAAAGCCAGTGTGCCGAACAGTCACAGCCCTTAAGGCTAAACAACACACCTGATACACTTGTAATAGGTGACTCTATCGTCAGGCACACTGACGTCCCGCTCACCAGGCTGAACAAGGAGAAGGTCATGGTGAGCTGCCTGTTGGGCGCTAGGATCTGCCACATAACACAAGCACTCAGGTCACTCCAAGGCAAGTACAAATATGACTCAGTCATTGTCCATGCTGGTATGAATGACCTGAGACGTACATCCCTGGACTACATGAAAAGAGACATAGAGGAGCTCTCTGAGCATGTAGCCCAGGCCGGTATGACCCTGACCTTGAGTAGCATCTTACCTTCACCAAGAATTATGCCACAATATGAAGACAAGATGATCAATTTCAACAATTGGCTTAAGTATTGGTGTCATTCAAAGGGGATCCAATGCCTGTCTGCCTGGGATGACATGCTCGACAAGCCACGATGCTTCACTAGGGATGGCTTGTACCTGTCACCCCTGGGCTTTCGGATATTGGCAAAGGCTCTTGCCACCCCCATAGTGCCTTTTTTAGGCAAGGCTCAAAAGACAAACCCACCTCCATAGGTATCACAAGGGATAAGAAACTAAGAGTAATGCTACTCAACGCCAGAAGTCTCAACCTCAAGATGCATGCACTCGAAACTCTCCTTAGCATGGAGAACATCGATATCTTTGCAGTAACAGAAACCTGGTTCAAGGCTCCCGAGAGCACCCCAGCACTACCAGGTTATACCTCATACCATGTTTTTCGGCCCCAAAACTTGGACCGAACCACAAAAGGAGGGGGAGTATCAATATTCGTCAAAGATACCCACACCTCCAGGTTGGTGGCACAGCACGAAGCATCAGAGACTATCCATGTGCAACTAACAGTGGGTAAAACTGCCTTCCAGTTTATAGCCTGCTACAGACCACCCTCCCAAACCCAGGAACCCCACTCGGCCTTCCTGAGAACACTGGAAAATATGAAGGTCTCTCCAAACACCATTATATTGGGCGACTTCAACTACCCTAACATAGACTGGGAGCATTACTCTAGCTCCAACACCCTAGCCCGAAGGTTCCTAGAATTTATAAACTCAAATGCTATGGAGCAACTTGTTGCCACTCCCACAAGAGGGGAAAACATACTGGACCTGATCATCACCAACATGGGGACTCTATGCTCCAGACCAGAAGTGTATCCCTCACTGGTAAGATCAGACCATAAACTAATCTCACTAGATATTCACATCCCGACCCCAGCCCCTGCCCAGAAAACCACAGTGAAAAACTTCTCTAAAGCAAATTTCACACTCCTCAAAACCAAGGTGGAATCCTTCAAAGCCCCCGGGCCTGTGGAAAACACAACCCAGACCGCAGAATCCTTTATAAACGCATTCTATGAACACCTTCAGGAATGCATGGATCATGCAATCCCAAATAAAACCAAGACCCAATTCTCCAAAGTTAGGCGTCCTGTCTAGTGGACCCCAGCCATAAACAAACTATACAATAGAAGGAGGAAGCTACTACATGATAGAGCAAAATCCCAAAAAGGGAAGGCATCTCAGATCAGTATTAGCAAAAAACTACGGGCACTCATAAAATCGTCTAAAGCCAGCTTCAAGAGAAAAATTGCACAGGAAAATAAGGATAATCACAAGGCTTTCTTTAGTTATGTTAGGAACCTGGGTGGGAATTCCCAGATATGCTCAGAATTAGTCGAAAATGACAAAAAATACACTGAACCCACAGACATTGCCAACATCCTAGCTGACAGGTTCAGCGCAAACTTCTCCCCCCCTTCCCTACCAAAAGGGCAAATATCTATCCCAGCAGAGTGCTGCCCCCCTGACATCTCAGATGCTCAGGTAAGAGCCGCCCTCTCCAAAGCAAAAAACACAGCATCAATGGGACCAGATGGTGTCCTGGGCTGTGTCCTACATGAACTCCAAGAAGAACTAAACCCATACATAAAACTACTGTTCAATCTCAGCCTTACTACAGGATATGTACCCAAAGAGTGGCGTACAGCCACTCTTTACATGAACTCCAAGAAGAACTAAACCCAAACATAAAACTACTGTTCAGTCTCAGCCTTACTACAGGATATGTACCCAAAGAGTGGCGTACAGCAACAGTGGTCCCTCTCCACAAAGGTGGTGCCTCAACGGATCCTGGAAACTATCGCCCCATAAGCCTGACTAGCTTGGTCTGCAAAGCTATGGAAAGGATCATCATGGACCTCATAAATAAAGATATTGGGGACCTACAGACACTGGTTCCTACCAAGTTTGACTTTGTTAAGGGCAGATCCTGCCTCTTAAACCTGGTTGATTTCTTTGAAACAGTCACCAAGGCCATTGACGAGGGGAAGGTGGTCCACACAGCCTACCTGGACCTTGCAAAAGCCTTCGATACAATACCCCACTCGGGCATTATAGATAACCTCACCAGCTTAAATATAAACCCCTATGTCACTAGATGGGTTGCAAACTGGCTCAAGGACAGAACCCACATGGTTAGAATTGCTGGAGCCATGTCAGACTCCAAACCAGTTACAAGTGGCATCCCACAAGGCTCAGTCCTGGGACCTCTCTTGTTTGGTATATATTTCTCGGAGGTACAGGCTAACACGGAAGGACTGTGGCTGACCAAGTTTGCAGATGACTGCAAACTGGGTGCCATAATCGACTCTCCAGCTGACACAAGCATCCTACAAAAGGGCTTCATAGAAACAGACAACTGGTGCCAGAGCCATGGCCTCAAGCTAAATGCCAAAAAGTGTATAGTCATCCCCTTTGGCAAAAACAAACTGCCCACAAATTACCACATAGGTGGTAATCCATTAAGTATGGAAGAAGTAATTAGGGACCTGGGGACCCAAGTTGATAGCAATCTCTCATTTGACAACCACGTGGCCAAAGTGGTTAGAAAAACATTTTATATAGCCCACCTAATCATGAGCAGATTCACATCTAGATCAGGGGAGGTCATCGTGCCTCTTTACTCATCCCTCATCAGGCCCATAATTGAGTACAATGCCCCTTTTGGGATGTACCTTACCAGACACCTGCAGCAACTGGAAAGACCCCAAAAGTACCTCACCAAGAGGATCAAAGGGCTCAAACAGATGCCATATGCTGCCCGGTTAAAGAAACTCTAGCTCTACTCAGTGGCATACCGCCTGCTCAGAGGCGATCTGTGCCTGACGTATAAACCCATGTCCAACCTGGAATTAATGGACATGCTGCACCTCAGAAAATCCAAATCCCATCTAGCTATGCACTCGAGAGACTTGAACCTCAGCACTGAAATAAATAGGACATGCTAGAGGGACAGATTCATAACCCAGAGGCTCCCTTCACTCTGGAATAAAATCCCAGTCCAGGTTAGGCAGAGTCCCTCATTGACTCTCTTCAAGAGGAATCTTGATGAGTTGATGGGAGATAGTAGGTTTACCCTGGGTATCACTTCTGTGTCACTGTTAGACAGAGGCACAGTATACTAACCTCGAAAAAGGGCATAGCAAAATTAATTTAAAATGGGTGGCGAAAGCCAAACACACTCTGGCTAGGCTTATAAATGCCCTAGGGCAGATAGCCTAGTATGATCCTATGAACCTATGAACCTATATGTATGCAGGATCAGACTGAGGAGGCTGGCTAACTAACTTTTCCTCAGAGATGGGTGTGGATGTGTTTACAGGACACCTATAGGAGCTTGGTTTAATTAGGATCACACAACTCAAGTCTGAATATAATTGTTTGTAGCCCTTATGTAGAGTAATAGCTAAGAAGACCATGTAAACAATTCTCTCTCTCCAGTGCAGGATCAGTATATAGGTACACTTGAAAGCAGAAGGATGGCTATCAAAGATCAAGCTACAAAATTATATGAACTTGCATCAGATTGTACTGAAAATAAACTTTTAAACCTAAATTCAGCATCTAGAATTTAGCCTTTGGGGAGATCTTTCTACAGGCATGCAATTTTAAATGGCTGACAAGAACTTCACCATGATAATTTAAACTATCACTTTTGATTGATACCTTGAATAGCATTAAGGAATGTTAAATGTTTTATTTGGTGTCATTCCTGCTGATATCATTCAAAACTAAAGATTAACAAATTCTCTGCACTAGCAGTGCAACTCCAGAAAACATCTATCATAATCTAAGGTGCAAGTATGAAAACATTTAAAGTGATCTATGTTTAATCCATTCCTGTATTAAAATATTTTAATACAAGATGACTTGTAAATGTACATTTGAATGTGCCTATATTTCATTTTCATTTAAATATTATAGAGGGACAGCTGCAATAAGTTAGCTGCTATTCTTATGTCCAATACAACTGGGCATCATTTTTTGCAAATTACCCATATTTCCAAGCAAATAAACACATTTAAGTCACTTCTGTCCAAATTAGAGCTGGATGTCTATGACCTTAATATGATTTAGTATGTTTTTCTAAGATGATTGTGCTCTTATGCATCAGATAGAAGGCAATCAAATGATTCTTTCTCTCCAGCAGAAAAAGTACTCTTGCAGTTTACAAGTTTGACAAATACATGTGTTGCTTTCCTGATGTACTTTGAAGAGTGTGCTTAAGATAGGGTTTTGTTTCCTTTCATTAGCAAATCCCAAAAGTTCAAGCAACACAAAAAAATATTTTGACAGGTTACAGCACATGAATGCACAAAGTTCACTTAGGCTAACAACCTGCCATTTCACACTCTTTATTGTCCCTTCAGTTTGTAATAGATGTTATAAGATCTTGGCACAGCATTTTCATTTGTGTCACATAGTTGTCATTGCTGTCACCGTGCCAGCATACTCTTAAACATAATGGCTGTATCAGAGGATTTTTTATTCTAACACAGCCTGTCTGTCTGACAGGATGCAGTATGAGAGTAAATTTGAGTCAGTTATGCTGTCAGTTTGCAGTCATTTATGGTTATTTGCCATTTGAGACTGAAAGTAGATCTTACTAAAGTTACAGAATTTCTGAAAAATGTGTTTTACTAACTAATTTATGTGTAGTAGCATGAAGATTATTTGTTTTATGCAACCGCTTCCACCATTTAGAAACAGTTTGTCTAAATTTGTGCATAACTACTAATAATTATCCTTTTTCTTTCTGTCTGATTATTCCATCATGCTATCTATCTATCTATCTATCTATCTATCTATCTATCTATCTATCTATCTATCCATCCATCTATCTTTCTGTCTATCCATCTATGTGTCCATCTTTCTGTCTATAAATAACCTCTGTCCTTTTGTATGTATGTATTTGTGTGCATGTGAGCAATTCTGCCCAACTCTTTTTCTGAAAGACACGTTGTTAAGGACAGTGTAATTTCATTTTTCTCATGATGTGTCACACTGAGCATCTGTGAAAGTGAATTGTGACTTGATTTGTCAGTTTCATATATGGATTGAAGGGACTAACACTCTCTATATTAATCAGAACGTTGTCCTTTGCCCTTTATAATACAGATAAGCATTTCGCATATATGAGTTGCAGGTATGTGTGCGATGCACAGCAGCTTATCGATTTACTGCCTGTTGATGTATAAGATTAAGAGAAGATGTGATATTTGACTACTTGACTTATCAATGGTGTATTCTTGTCAACAGCATCAAGTCAATAACTTTGTGCACAGTGAGACTGTTGATGAGATACTGGAGTACATCTGTGAAAATTATTACTCCTATACCTTATCTTAGTCAGAGTTACGAAAAAATATATACACACTGCACACAATAAAATGAGCAGAAGGTGATGAGATACACCTAAATCAAACACTTTTAGAAATTTAATACAGAAATGTGTGCATGCCCCCCCCCCATGTGTATGCGTGTGGGTGGGTGTGTGTGTGTGTGTGTGTGTGTGTGTGTGTGTGTGTGTGTGTGTGTGTGTGTGTGTTTGTGTGTGATGATATTTGTGCATCAGTTTAAATTAACATATTAACATTCTAAATACATTTAACATTATTAATATAAAACAGTTTGGAGCAGTACTGCATAGAATCAGTTACTGAATAACTCAACTTGTTTTACCAGAAGTGTTGAGGTGGCATTATTATAACAGTACAGCATAGAGGTATGTTACAGCAGCACTGATACTGAATGGTGGTATGTGTTATGCACAAATCAGTATTTAATTCTTAGCAATGATCGCAACTTTGTAAAATTTATAACATCCATGTAATAGACCACTTACACTTGCAACCTCTTATCCAGAACAACTTGGCAGACTGTTTTTTTTTTTTTTTTTTTGGAAGTGCACAAACACACTCATCTAACTGGAATATACATATCATTATGTATTGATGTTAACTCTTATTTTTTTAGCTAACTGTCTAATGTATCCCTGCTCATTGGCTACTCAACCTCATCTTTCCCATTATTCCCATCTCATTCCAACTCCTGACATTCCTAGTCCTGCTTGCTTTAAGTTCGCAAAAAAAAAAAACAAAGAAAAATACATTTTAGGGGGGGAAAAAGCACATTTCCAGACAGGAGTTAGGCAGGGCTATCTTCTTTTTTTCCTGTAACAGGCTTGCATTTTTTGATATCTGAATTCTTTCAAATTAATTAGCCCTTGTATGATGCATTTCATCACTGACACTTTTTTTTCATGGCAAACCTTTTGTTGTCACCGGACTCCTGTAAATCTGTGCTTTCACATAACTACATAAAGCTGTGCACACACATATTCCTGTGGGCAGGTTTATACCATAACTATAACATTGTAGTCTGAAGTTATACATTTAGAGGTAAGCTGCCAATTGTAGATAGTTTCATAATCACACTGTGTTGACTAAAATTTAAATTCTGTTATTATTTGGTAAAACATTCAGTGTATTGGAATAAGACTTACCAGAAATACATTTCAGTTTACTGCTTACCTTTGGATAATTCTGTGTGCATATGTGAGTAGCAGGTGGTGTATTTTCATATCAATGCTCATAGTGCACTGAAGTACATAATTCCTTACTATTCTCCTCCTGTTTATAGTATAGGCATTGCTAGTCTGCGTGCTTTTACATCGAAAGAGATACTGCTCATAATAAAGCCATTTTAGTGCACATCTGTTAGACTGTACTATTGCTGCTAAGAATCTCTACATATAAGATAAGCATTAGTTGCTGTCCAGAAGCTTGAACACTTGGTCTCTTCTATTCCTTACTCTCCTCAAGTTATCACAGCTTTATCCTGAAAGATTCTGACCACATTGTGGTACTTACTTAATTACTTACTTAACTCCCTAATAAGTCTATGATTTTGAAACTCACCCCTCTAGCAGCTATTCACATCCTTATATTCCAAAGCATTGTCTGAAAAAATATGCTAGGAAACAGAAACCAAACAAATGTAAATAGCTTGTGATCAGTAATTGCTATAAAAAGACAAATAGCAATGAAAAAAAAAGCTTTCTTGTCACTGATTATAGCAAGAGCTCATACAATTTGTATATCAATATTTCAATATATTGCAATACAAACAAATCTACAATTATGTTTTCTTTAAATTTTAAAAATAATCTTTTGTATCGTGAAAACTGCACAGCCTAGACCCACTGTGTTAGATCCTTTTAATCAGCCAGACTTAAGTTTTCACATGACAGAAGAAAGTTCTTTGTAGGTGCTTGTTTGTTGAGATATTTATGAAACTATTAAATAAGTAGGCTTATATGTATAATTAACAATACAAAACATCACTGGATATATCTCAAGATTTGTAACTTATAGTGCAGATATCAAGAAAAGTTTTCTTCATCTAAGTTGTGGAAATAGTAATCTACTTATGAAAATATCATATATATTCATAATTTGTAGCAAATAACTATGAACATTGATAGACATAAAACTGAATATAAATCTTTATATTGTGCGGTGGATGGCTAACTGGTTGTCTGACCGAGCCCATGTAGTTAGAGTAGGAGTTGACACTTCTGAAAGCAAAACAGTTACCAGTAGTGTACCACAGGGCTCAGTTTTAGACCATGTTCTCTTCGGCATATATTTCTTAGACTAGACCTTCAGGCCAGCACTTCTGGCTTATGATTATTTCAGTTTGCAGATGACTATAACTTGGGTGCTGTTATTTAAACTTTCAGTGATTCATAATTGCTGAAACATATTTTTATGGACTTATTTTGTGGCTGTGAATAAACAGAAGAATTTTACTTTGGACTCTTCTTTTGGTATCAGGTGTGGTTCCATGAGGTGTGTTGGTTTATACAGTTTTTGTTTTTCCTTGGAGAATGCTTTCTTCTGTCATTTGGTGTTTTGGAGCGTGTTTGGAAACCAACCTTGCCTTTATTGTGGCCTGACACAATGGTTAATTGATACCATTGTCATGGATACCAACAGCAGTACTGCTTTGAACAATTTTACACCAGTTTCACCAGTGCAGGAATTGCTAGAGTTTTCATCAGTGAATGATGAGGGTAATTTAACTCATCTCATAAAACTAATGGCATCACAATACCAGCAGATGCAATCCACTCTGGATAAACTACAGTTCCCAAGAGACTTGATCCAGATGAACCCATGCACCCGATGATGATTTCCGGTGGATTAAGGTCAACAGAAAAAGCTGCTGTAGTCAGTCCGAGACCAACTTGTTCAACACAAACCGACAGTGTTCCATGTGGCCAGGGGAACTTTAACAAGCAAACTAAGTCTAACCAGAATCACGCAGTTACAATGAATTAATAGAGGCTTGAATTTTAACAGAGAGGGGACTGTTAACAGACCAACGGACATTAACACACCTTTGCATACATTTGAACTTAGAATGAACAAGGTACGTATTCTACAAACTGACAATGCCTATTTGGCAGAATGTATTCGGGTCCAAACAGTACCCAAAGGACTGCATATGTATAAGTTTCCAAATGGCATTAAAGCAGGGCAGGAAGAACTTAAAGAACTTTTAGCCATGTTTGACCGGCATGGCTTAGAGCTGTTACATTACATTATTAAAATTAACAGTAGTAACATTCAAATGTTAATGGATGAAATCAATGTGTTAAATCAAAATATTGTGGAGGATGATTGTTTTATGAATTTTGAAGTGAAATATGACAATATTTTTAACAGCATTGAACAACAAGTTAAAGAAAACGTGTTAAGGAAGCAAGGGAAACTAAGGAGGGATGAACTTGACTATCAGCACAAGGAGGCATACCCACTTCCAAAAAGTTATTATGACCCCCCCCCCTTTTAACTAGAATAGGTAAGCTGCAGAAGTTAGGATAGGCTAATATGATGAGAGAAATGAGTCTAACAACTGTGAGACAGAGTTATATGAAGGTGAGACACAAAGTTTTTGAGCAAGATTTCCCTCTTCCAAGGAGGTCAGAAAGAATTCTGAATAGGAACAGAAACCAAAACAACAATAATTTTTTTGGGACAAGGGCCCAAAGGGCAAAGACAGTTTTGGAAAAACAGGAAGGGGAACAGGTACTGAATTTAAGTACACAGATGCAACCCTGTGTTTCACCATTTAAGGGGAAATTACTTTGTTCGCAAGGGTTCCATGTTTATAATTACACAAGCATGGAAACCACTGAAGCACATTTATCTTCTTTTAGGAACGGGTTTAAGTTTGTACCTGAGAGTAAAGTAGATACAGTGGATGTGCTCACAGAACTTAAAATTTATATTAGGAAGTTGAATTTTCAACTACAGTTTAAACAATAGCCAGAAAGAACCCCAGTAGGTAATAGATTCAAGAGAAAAAGCTTATACAACCCACCTATACATCCTACCTTAGTGGATTTCAAAAAAATATGTACAAATGAAATCTATCAAGCCTATTATTTGCATAAAAATAAAACGTTTAGCCTCAGAGGAGAGGAAGTCTTAGAATTGAAAAAACTAAGGGACTCAGGTCGATACAGGGTGATGAGACCTGATAAAGGGGGTGGGTGGTTTTGGTGGAAAAAGAAGACTATGTGAATGATATAGCAAACACACTCTATGGCACAGATCACTATGAAATAGTTTCTAGAGGTGAAATAGACATAGCCTATAAAAAACTAATGCTATTTCTGGAAGACTGTTTATTTCAGGGTGTGATTAATGAACAAACGTTTAGATTTTTGTTTAATGACCACCCATTATCCCCACTGCCTTTGGAATTCCGAAAGTACATAAAAAATGTTTTTCACCCACCATACCATCTCATTATAGCAGCACACAACAGTTCTACTTACTCACTGGGGGGTCTTTATTGACTATTTATTGAAAGATACATCAATTCCTATTAAACATGTGTTAACAGATTCATGGGACTTCCTTGGAAGAATTAAACAAGAATATTTCTTAGAATCTAAGGGACTTTGTACCATAGATATAGTAGACTTGTTTAGCTCCATAGCACATGAAAGAGAATATACTACATTGAGGGGGCCTCTTTTCAATTTTATTATTGAAGCTATGGAGACTATTTTACAGCACCACTTCTTTAGTTTTGAAAGTGAATTTTTAGTTTTGAAAGTGAATTTTTCAGGGAGCTAAGAGGTGTTGCCATGGGGTCAAGCTGTGCACCAATGTATGCCAACTTAGTGGTAGCAGCATGGGAAAGGAGATACATTTTCAACTCAGGTTTTGAAGAAGGGTGGTTTGTTTACTTGCGTTACCTGGATTATATTTTTGTTTTATGGAAAAGGGAAGGAGACATGGTGAAAAATTTTTGTGAATACATAAACATTTGTGAATATTTTAAGTTCACTTAAAATTTCCATGCTACAGAAATTAATTACCTGGATGTCACCATTAAAAAGAACTATGAAACACAAGGGTTTACTTCCAAAGTTTTTCGCAAGTCCACATATTCAAACAGTTTTTTGGCATTTGAAAGTAATCACCCATATTACATCAAAGGAAACCTAGTTAGAAGCCAGATGATCCAACGAGCCAGAATGTGATCCCCTATTACAAATTTTAAATTAGAACTAAGAAATTTGAGTTCTATGTCTCTGGCCAGATGGTACCCCCCAAAATGGTTTATGATTTGGCTGATGAAATTCTGAGGGGGTGGGGAAACAAGCTTGTTCCACTTTTAGGTCAAGATACAACCACAAATAGGGTGGGGAGACCCAACAATAATAAAAACCAAGAATACACCAACACTATGGTTGCACAGTTTGGAACTTTTGATGGTAAAGTCAAGGATATTTTGACTCACACCTGGTTAATATTACAGTGTAACCAAGAGTTAAGTAATAAACTGGGAGAAAAAAAAATATTTACAACTAAGGTGGGACATAACTTGAAATTTTTGTTTGACCATCCCATCCACCTACAACCCACCCAAGGAGTTACAACTAGTTGTGGTTTATGCAAGTATTGTCCTTACATTTACACAGGTAAGGAATTAATGGCAGGTGACCCCCAGAGAAAGATTTACTTGAAAAAAGGGAACTACGATAGCAGTGAGTTAGTATATATAGTTATTTGTCAAGACTGTTACATGTTCTACATGGGGAAAACAGAGAGATCCCTAGGTAAAAGAATATATGAACATTTATATGCTATTGAGACACACAATACTAAATGCGTTATACAAGCATGCACTCTCCTGTGGGGTTAGGGAAGGATTTTGTTTTGGTATCTTGGAAATTATTAAGAAAGATATTAGAGTGGGGTACTGGTCTAATAACATATATAGAAGTAAGTATAGATGGCAGATTTTGTTAAATGCCACCCACCCTCCAGGTCTGAATGACCATGTTTCCATTCTACCTACACTTAAAGAAAGAGCGATTAAACTATGAACTGTGAACGTTTTTATAGAAAGTTTTTGAATAACATATGTTTGTTTTATATTCATATTAATAATTATTTAATATTTATTTATAACAATTATATTCATTCAAAATGGTAACAACTAATATATTGTGATTTTAAAATGACTACTTGAATGTTTTAAAAGTTCATGAACACTTTTATTGGATAATTGAATTACTTAAGTACTTAATTGCAGTTAATAAATTCGAGGATAAAAGGACTTTGTGACTGTATGTTAACTGTTTTGATAAAGTCCTGTAGTGTAGTGGATGAAAGCGCTTGACTTATTTTGTGGCTGTGAATAAACGGAAGAATTTTACTTTGGACTCTTCTTTTGGTATTAGGTCTGGTTTCAAGAGGTGTGTTGGTTTATACAGCTTTTGTTTCTCTTCAGAGAACACTTTTCTCTGTGTAATTGCTGCAACTTAGTTTAGACCACGTTAACAACTGGTGCAGTGAAAATGGTCTCAAATTAAATGTAAAACATGTAGCATAATCATTTTGGTAAACCAACCAGTTTCACTTACCATAAAGGAGATACACCCCCTTCATTTAGGGTACTCTTGTAGATAATTCCTTATCATTATTTTGACCAGCATATCTCCATGATAATTCAGAAAGCCTTTTATCTGGCCCATTACATTTCCAAAGCACGTCCACTAGATCCTAAGAAGTCTTAACTCACCTTTACCCATATCTTATTAGACTCATCATATGACTTTCCTCTTGACTTGCATTTATGTAAACATATCACACAACCTTAGAGACCTCAGAGATTCATAACTAAAAACATCAGTGGCCTGAAAAATCTTAGCTGTCAAGAGAGACTTGAAAGATCCAACCCTATTTGATTGTGCATTTCGTCTCAGAACTATTACAACGTCAAATACTTGGCTAAAGAAACTAAACCTTCATCAGCAGATAAATAAGACACACTGGTATGATAAATTTATATCCCAAAACAATGTAAGAAACTTCTCTGTGTGGACGATTTTCAGTCCATATATCTCTAGTTAATCACTGTAACTTAATCAGATCAGACAATAGTAGTAGAAGTAGTGAACTTAAATTCGTCTTAATTCAAAAATATATATATATATTTATAATATGCAATATTGCACAGAATTACTAAGGATTCGAAAGTAATCCAAGCAAGGCAGGCAGTCTGTTTCCAGTCAAAAGTCCTTTATTAAGTACACAGACAAGCGATCCAAGTAAAACAAAATTAACAGAGTAATAGTTTCCTCACAAGCTTTCTAAATATATATATATATATATATATATATATATATATATATACATATATATATATATATATATATATACTTTTTATCAGGCAAGGGAGTGCTTTATTGTGCTGTAAAACAAAGTGTTATTGGTCTACATGTTAAATCCACATCCCTTCCCCCATCAGTGTGACATTCCAGCTGGTCCTGCCCTACTTAGAAGCTGGAATAATAATATAACCCTTATGTACTTGCCTGCTTTGCTTGGATTGCTTTCGAATACTTAGTAGCCTGCCTTGCTTGGACAACTTTTGAATACTTCATAATTCTGTACAATATTTCATATTTTATATATATATATATATATATATATATATATATATATATATATATATATATTCTTTTTTTTTTATTATTAACTTAAGATGAGTTTAAGTTTGCTACTTCTTCTACTATTGTCTGATCTGATTAATATACGGTGATTAACAAGGGATATATGGCCTGAAAATCTTCCACACAGAGAAGTTGCTTACACTGTTTTGTTTTTGGACCCACTATACTTGTTTAGTGGGTTGTTTGAGACTTTGGTGATACCACAGAGATTACTTGCTTTTTTTTTATAGATTTATATCCCAATGTAGCCCACACTTTTGGAACAAACCTCCACTATATGTCCAGCAGAGTAGCACCCTTGCCACATTCAAGGTAAACCTAGATAATTGGATGGGCAGCCTCAAATTCTCTCCCAGTCTATCTTGTCTTGCCCTCCTTAAAGCTAGAGGGAAATTTTGAAAAGTGTTTTTTGGATAGGCTTGAAATGGTCTACAGAATTATCGCCTAGTAATTACCTATTAATATCTTCAGTGTAGTATGTTCTACATGAACTGTGAACATGCATTTTTCTGTCTCTATTTATGACATTCCAAGCCAAGCCACTGAGCAACATGCCCTCTTTTGTGAACATATTATTGTAAATATGAAATCATGAATAGCAGGTAGTAAACAATGACTAATATATCCAATGCAGGACATTCTTGATAACAGCTTCATTGTTTTATTGTTTTATTTTATTTTTTTTTATTTTATTTTATTTTTGTTACTTACACCTTGCCCCATCATACACTGGCTATTGTTAATTGGTAAGTCACTTAATTAAGGAAATCAGCATCCAGAAATATTAGGACACCATGAGAAGCTATGGGTGTTAAATGAAAATACATTGAACAGTTATAATAGCTGTGAGCAAGTTAAGCAAATGCCTCTATTAACAACCAATGCATTCAATTATCCCAAAGTAAGAGTAGTTTCTATCTGCCCAAATTTCCAACTTTTGACTGTTGATAATGTATTTACTCTGTTTCCTGACCAGAGATCTCACTCTGCAAATCTCTATATCAACCTTACAGAATTTGAACTACACTGTATAGCTAGTGACCCTTGCCCATGGAAACAGGAAGAAGGTAACACTTGTGCATCATTAAAGCAACTGGCAAGGCAGACAACCAAGTTTATTTAATAGCTTGATATATCTATTACTATAAGCTATCTTCCTCAGAAATGTTTTTTCCACCCAAACCTTGTTTTTGCCTAGTCTCAGGCACAAAGGCTGTTTAATGCTAGCAGTTAGTGCAATGGATTTCTAGTGCTTAAACTACCTAACTACCATTCTATTACAAGTTAGCTACCTTCAACATGCATCCTCTGTAACTTGTCTTCATCTTAACACTCAGGTCTTAACAATGACTTTGACTTGAAAAGTTTTTGCACCAGTGGTAGAACCCATTTATTTGCTTAGTTAAATTGCACACCATACCTCTCAACCTCTTAGAGCAAAAAATCTGGAGAAAGCCCAAAATGATGGGGGGACAAATATGGACAGATTTTAAATATTGCTCCTACAAACTTAGAAAGTTGATAGAATAATAGGTTTTGCATTAGCATGAATTTTCTGAAGGATGTGGAGTCTTAAACTCAAATGTTTGTCATTATTTCATTACTCCAATCCTCAGCTATTTGCCATAAAGGGAAAGATATTAGGGGGAACACACCGAAAATATGAGACAGAAATCTAGACAGTCTGCGAAAACCTTTACAGTTGAGAGGTATGTGCACAACTTACAATGTTGTGATGTCCTGTTAAGAAAATCTTGCCAGATTGTTTTTCCTATGGAAGTGCATAAATGTAATGGGTTTTCCCAATGTGTTTAGTGACTCTTCACTCCTCTGTACCCTTTTCTTAACCACCCCCTACATCATCATCATCAATCCCCTTTTTCTCATTTTCTACATGGGTTTGGGTGTCATGTCAGCTGACACCATCTTTTTCAATTCAGTGCTACTTTCCTACCTTCTTTGACATTCATGTCTAACTGTTGCAGGTCTCCTCTCATACATTCCATCAGTCTCTTTGCTGGATGCCATAATTTCCTCTTACATTCTTTCTGTCTATCCCAAATCTTCTTCACCACACTGTCGTCTGCTTTTCTTCATGTGCCCAAACTACTGTAATTTATTCTCTTAGAATATTCTCTGCAATTGGAACTACTTTGGCTTCTGCTCTATTAACCTTACTTCTTCATCTGTCCCACAGTGTTCATCCTGCTACCCATCTGATACACTTTATCTCCATCACCTCTAGCTTCTTTAGCTGCTCTGTTTTTATTGGCCAAGTTTCTGTACCATGCTGTAATAATAGTCTCACTCTGTTTTGTACACCTTACATTTCAGCTTTGTTGTCATTCTTCTGTCATACACTACCCCTGCCTATCTGTGCTGGTGGGTCTATATTAGTTTGTCAAACACCTCTCCATTGACACAAAACCATTGAAATTAACTTCAATAATTTGTGGAATTTTACCCAGGGCAATGAAGTAATTGTTGCGTAGCACAACAGAACACACAATGCACTAAATCAAACCTACCCAAGTGGGGGTCTTTACCCCCACATCGCCCAATGTGGGGAGCTCTGCCCCCACCCCACAACTATATATACCAACTCCGAGATCACAACACAGTGGGAAAAGGGCAAAGTTGTGGAGTTGATCATCTACTTCCTTACATTATCAAAAATTCCACGAATTGTGGAAGTGAATTTTGATGGTTTGATGTCAATGGAAAGGTGTTCAAGGGAGACATATTAATATAGACCTGTGCTGGTTGGCTGCAGCCCCACTGATTCTAGCATTGACCTCCTAATTTAGACTTCGCTTCTTTTCAACCTCCCTTCCCAGATCCTGGAAGCTCTTATCATCTTTCACTATTTTCCATTTTATCTCAGTTTTCAGCTTCTTCTGATTACCCCCTCCGCCTCCAGCTATGATTCTCCTGCATCACTTCCTTTATATTGAATATACCACTTCCTGCACAGAAAGTTTAAGCAAGTAACTACTACTCTTTCCCATGCTCCCTCATATTAAGTGACATATACTCCAAAACCCCTTCTAAAATTCTACCAACTTTTTTTTGCTGCCTGACAACCTCACAGTTCTCTCTAAAACTTTTCCATGCTAATGAAACCACTATTTAACTCCATCTTTCTGTCAATTACACAGCTAGTTTCTCTCAAATCCTTTCATTGTAAAGAACCCTTTTAATACCTTGCACAACAATATCTGCCCCTGTTTCTCCTGTCTTTCCATCACTACACAATTCTCTCTGAAGCCTGTCTAACAATGTTCCTCACTTAATTTAGCTAGATTGCACAACCAACAGTTTTGTAAAACACAGTCAAAAGCAACTTAATAACTTATTTCACACCTTCTACCTTCCCTTCTGTTGTGTCTCAGACATTGCAGACCACTATCTAATACCCTGTCTCTCTCATAATGAATCTACACCTCCACTTATCTTTCTTCATTGTCTCACTGCCCCTTAAACGTCTCCATTGTCTTCTCTCCTTATAGGGCCAACTTGCCTATATCTGAGACTACATGCCTTTATTCTTCAACCTACTGCAGTCCATTGAAACAGTAACTGTCTTTCGGCTTTTCCCAGTTAGGGGTCACCACAGCAGAACTCCAGTCCGCTAATGATTGGCAGTGAATTTTTACTGTGTGCAGTTGCCAGCCCAGTGCCCAACCTTCAAAGAAGGCACACTCACACATGCATGCACCTACCTGCATGTCTTTAAATTCATTTGACCATGGGGAGGCCATGCAAACTCTGCACAGAAGGTGTTCCAACCGAGAATCAAGCTAACCTAATAACCTCTTCACTCGCAGACTTTACACTCATAACTATACTTAATTTCTTTGTCTTATTTAGTGATCTACTCACTCCTTATCAAATCTCTCCCACAGATCTATGCCAATCATATATCTCCCACAGATCTATGCCAATCATATCTCTTTTACAGACCTATGCTAATCAAACCTCTCCGACAGACCTATGCCAATCAAACCTCTCCTACAGACCTATGCCAACAAATTGGTGTAGCCTCATTTTACTTCCTTTCAGAAGTACAGAATGCAACCTGTCCTGACAGTCATGGTAAAAGTACATTTTTTCATAAATTCCACTGTCCTACTTAGATATAGTTAGGGAAACAGTGGGTATTATTATATTTCTCCATAATTAAATTTAGAATTCCCATGGACATCAACCCAAACTTTGGTCTTAGCCATTCTGTCCCTCATGTCATCTAACAGTGCTCCTTTCATTTACTATAAATGTTATTTTACAAATTAACAGCAACTCATCCTTACCCATTAAAACCCAATAACGTCTAGAGCTAATAATGTGACCATAACCCAGAGCCATCACACAACAACTTTGTCACACCTTCTTAACACAGGTAAAGGACTAAAATTCCACCACATCAATGTCTAGAGTATTATGAACAAACTCTTATTGAACACTGGATAAATTCTAATAATCCAGACATCTCAGAAAGTAAAGAAACATGGCTTAGAATCAAAATATGCCTTTCATCTTACCTCAGACCAAAGAGGCAAGGCTTTGGGGTTAAGAGTTGGTGTAATGGTTAAGGTGTTTACCTCATAAAACATAATGTACAATGTTTGACTCTCACCTCTAAAGAAAATTGTCTAAGCTTAAAATGGCTAACAAGCACAGCTAGGTTAGTATTTACCTATGACCTTATGAATCCAGAGTTGAACTTTTAGCTTCCAATCCACTCATCCAGATTACACTTGAATAGAGTAAGGGTCACACATTGCATTACATGGAAAAAAAGACAATTCCATGGTATTCTTTGTGTGATGTATCTGTCCCTCCAGTACATTTTATTTAAGTTGCAGAAGATATTGAGATCTCTTGAGTGGATGTTTCGGGCACTAATAGACCTATTAATGTATAGCAGATCTGAAAGAATGGAATTAGTAGAGGAAATGAAAGTGAAACAAACATTGCCCTACAGTAGCCTGCAAGGGACAGGGCTTTGAGACAATCTGTGGGGTTTTCCTGATTTGTGGGCCTTGATTTTCATAGAAAGAAAGCACTGTGGTTCCTTGAGTTGTGCCAGATGTTTGGAAGGGTACATGCTAAAGGGGCCATTATTCTCAATGACTGGCCTAACAAAGTGCAGTATGTAGTGGAATATCAGTTACCTGGATCTGGCTGTCATACTCTTACTAACAAGCCGCACAATGAAGAAGGACTTCCTTATGACAGTGGATACTTGGTAATCAAATGACAGCCATTTTCTGCATAGGTTTCCAGATCCCTCACTACTTGGTCAATTTTCAGAGGTGTGTTTCCAATGTGATAGTTGTAGAAGATCCCATACATGCTGAAACTTACAATTATAAATTGTTTTGGCATTTAGTTTTTGGCCATAGCTTTGACACCAGCTTTATGTTTGGGAAGGCCTTCCAGAAGGACTTTGGTATCTTCTGGAGAGTTTATGATGGCACCAAATTTACATTCTTCTGCAAACTTGGTCAGCCATAAGCCCTTAACATTAACTTTGACCTCCAAGAAGTCGGTACCAAAGAGGAATGGCCCACAGATTGAATCCAGGGGCTCACCACTAGTGACAGGTCTTTTGGTGGAGGTAGATCTACTCATGCTAAGTTCCTGTATTCTCTTTGTAAGCCAGTTTACAATCCAATGAGTTACAGAGGGATTTACAGCTAGCTGAATACGTTTATCAGCTATGCTAGAGTGGCGGGTGGTGCTGCTCTCCTTTGTGAGATCTAAATATACTTTTGTATGCAGGTTCATCTTAATCCTCTGCTTTGATAACCTTTTCAAAGAAGTCAACCAGTTTAAGTGGGCAGGATCTGCCCCTGACAAAACTGAACTGGATTGGGTCAAGAGTTTGTAGACTGCTATATCCATCAGTTTCATAGTAACCCTTTCCATAGCATTATAGATGCGGCTGGCCAGACTTAAAGGTCTGTAGTTGACCAGGTCACTTCGTACCCCAGCTTTGAGCAGATAAGACTGTTGCAGTCTTCCTCATACAGTATAAATCCTAACTGAAGGCTATTAATGAACAGGTCATGTTTCAGGCTACCAGTGGTCCTCCTGGTATACTATCAGGCCCCATAGAAGCAGTGATATTAGCCTTCAACAGTGCTTTAAAGACTTGGTCCTGGAACAGTTGGGGGGGGGGCTGCTAGTATTTGGTCTGGGAATGTGGGAAAGGTGAAGTTAAAGCTGAATTTATTTGCTACTATATTGGCTGTGTTTTCAAGATTAAAGTACGTGATATAATTTACTATTAGCTCTGCAAAGTCTTGAGCATTATTTCTGAGTTTTCTAACATAGTTAAAGAAGACTTTCTGCTATTTTGCCTGGGTGTCTATTTTTAAATCATACTTTACTAGATTTGATCAGGGATCTGAATTCCCTGTTAACTTTGATAAGAGCAGTTTTGGCATTAGGATGGTTTTCCCTTTTGCATTTTATATTTCAATACTGTCATTAGGGTTTATTTTTTAAATTTGGGTGATATGTGCATCTATGCAACTATTTACATATTTTTTGTTTTATTTATTTATTTGCAGTTTATTAACTGGGAAAGTCCACTGGGCCATGTTGAGCCCATTTTCAATGGAGGCCCAGGGAGAAAAGCTCCAGTAATGAGAGTATTTGTAATATTTACAATAACAAAAGAAACACAAATTACAAGTAATAACAATATTTACAAAAGAATTAAAGATCACAAGTAATACACAATATTTATGACCTCATACAAATGTAACATTGAAATGAGAATGTAAATTCAACAGATTTATTGGGGTTCTTTGGTTGAAATTGGGATAGGAAAGATGAAAGGGGTGGAAAGCATCAGGTGTGGTGAGAGCAGGAGCATTCTCAGAGGGAGGAGAGATGAGAGTGGAGTAAGCTTTTGAAGATGGAGGGAGTATGGGTAGTTCTAATGTGAGGGGTAAGCAAATTCCAGGATCTGGCAAGGAAGAAAGATAGTAAGAGTTGTCCTGGAGTACGTATGGGTTTGTAAACTTCGAGGAGATTTTGACTGTTGGATCTGAGCAATCTATGTGGCTGATGCAGTTTTAGGGTGGAGGAGAGGGAAGAACAGTTAGAGGGTTTGAAAATAAGCTTACATGCAGTTGTGAGTTGAATATGTGTCAGGTAGTTGGGAAGTTGCAGCCATCTTAGGGAATGGAGGGGTCACAGTGATGAGTGGAGGATTTGGAGCCAGTGGCAAACTTAGACATTTTATTCTAGCAGGAAGATAGCTTAGATTTGAGGGTAGATTGAAGATTAGTAAGGAGAGGGGCTCTATATTGGAGTGAGAGAATGAAGTATGTGGTAGCTAGTAGTTGTTTGGTTGAGGGAGTAAGGTAGACGTTGTGTCAATATAGCATTCCAAGCTTCTGATGAGTTTTTTAATATTAGTTTGTAGGTGTGTGACAAATTTTAATTGCTCATCAATAAGGACTCCTAATAGCTTAGTATAGGGAACAATTTCTATATGGATAGAATTTAGTGGTGAAGGACTTTATGTTTGCAAAGTGGTCATCAGGGTGGAAGAAACCCTGAATTTAGCCAGGTCAGCACTCAGTTTTAGTAGCTTAGCTTTGGCATAGTCTCTGAATAAGAAGATATTACAGGATACTTCCAGCTTCAGTCTTACAGTCTATATAACTGATTTATGGTTCAATTTCACTACCAACAATATTACAACTGAAAGGGAATGGAGTTGTCCCATATCAGTGAAAAGTAAATCCAGGAATTTGTCTCCCCTAGTAGGAGTGCAAACTGGCTGTTCCAGTGAGTTTGTATTCATGAAGTTCAAAAATCGTTCAGCATATGTGTTTGGGAATATATAAGTCTCCCAGATTATGCAGGAATAGCTGAAGTCCCCTAGGAGAATGTTGTTTGTCTGAATGCTTACGGCTTCTAGACTAGTCAAGTAGGAGGCATGGGCCAATGAGGACAAAGAAGGGCCCTATTGTTAGCTATGCTTTGAAATGGGGTTTTATGAATGGTAAGCTGGGCATGAAGGAGTTCCATGTCTTAATCTTGCCTAAAGAGTTTGGAGGTGAAACTTTTTTGAATATAGAGACCTGACCAGTTTTAGTGCCTTCATCTAATGTGATAACTTTGAATGTATTGTAGGCACTGAAACATTGCATAGATGGAGTGGTTTCAATATTCTTGAATCATCTTTTTTTGTGATGATGCATATATCAATGCATTTTAGACTTAGGAGTGCCTGTAGGGAGTGTAGTGTTTTCTTTTTTTTTTTTTTTTTTTTTGTTAAGGCTCCAAACAGTGATATCTTCATGTTTTCTGAATTTTGTTTTGTTTTGTTATTTTGAACGTTTTTAAAAACTCTCTTTGTCTAACATTGGTAGAGGATAAGGTTTTTGCCAATATACGAAGGCATTGGGGGCGAAGGTGAAAGCCATATCTGGCAAAGCAGTTTGGACTGTCTACCATGTCCTCACAAGTAGATCATCCTGTTTTTTTTTTTTCATTATGATCACTGTCTCATCTTAAGGAACCCAAATACATTTCTTTTTTTATTGGTACCTTTCCTGTATTATTAATTCTCATAACAGACTAAAAGCACTTCATCCACGCCAAATGCTCCTCCTACAACACAGGACATATTACCTAATGTATCTCAATTTCAAGTTTCTTTTCCTCCCTCAAGATTCATTGAAGATTGAACCACTTTAGAAACTAATGTGTATATTGTACATCGCAATCTGCTTAATGGAATATTGCACTGTGCTTACTCACTACAACGTATATACATTATTTTTTTTCAATGCAATTAGTCTGAGCTATCCTGTTATTGCTTGCATTTCTGTATTTTTTTGTTTGTGAAATTTTTATATTCACCCAGACCAAGCCTGAAATAGTCAATATTTTTCAGTGTACTACCTCAGTAAACTAAGGTAAGTAAATAAATAAATAAACCAGTCCACAGGAGATGATTCTTAACTTCATCTGTTCATTAGAAATATACTTAAATGAGAACCACACAGAAAATCTCTTCCTAATAATCTCAGTGGCCTTTTTACCATTTAAGACTTCCTCACATTTAAGTCTCCATGCTTCCCTGACAGAGTAATTCAAACATGTAACATACTTAATTCTAATAAGGACATTGGGACGATCTTTCCACTGTAACCTAGAATGCTCTACCTTCTAACAAATAAACAAATTTACAAACAATGTGATCAATGTTTTACAAATATCTAACACACTAAACAATGCTGACATTACCAAATTTCTTTATTTTAGGGAATATTTAGTTGAGGGCAAAACTGTGCTTAGTTTGCTGTTGCTAAAGATCCTATTAAGAGTCAGAACAAACCTTTCCTATAATGGAAATCTACCTCTGCCCCAGAAGATCAAAAGTCAGTATTAGCTCTAAGAAATATGTAGTAAATTGAGATTAAAAAAACAAAACCTTCCAGCTATATTGTAAACTTTAAACCTCCTCCTTCAGGTGCCAACAATTCTGGAAAGTAATAAAATGCATAGCTTAAATCAAGCAACTCTTCCAAAACTTTAAACTTAATTCCATTTTTCTACAAGCAATCAAAACTCAAATAAACTCACACCAAATCCCAAATACAACAAAATATCCTCTTAATTACCTTATTATTGACCTTACTATTCCATCCCAAGAAAATAATACATTACCTCATTACTCGCCTTTCTTCCTCCAACATCATCAACTTCATAATCCCCTCAGTTCTCCTTGTTCACCCCCACTATTCTCCTGCCAAGAAATATCATCCAGTTCAATAAAAAAAGAAAACCTTAGAAATCCGAGAAACTAAAAACAACCCAGACAATTACAATATTCACCATTCACTCCTAAAAATGGATATCACTCCCCTCTTATGAATATATTCAGCCATTCCATCACCACTGGCTTAACCCCACTATCCCTGTTTATTCATTTGCTCATAATTCCTGTACCTTGGAAGCCATCTACATTATCCTCTTAAGACTTCTACCCAGTATCCATCCTCTGCCATAGCACAGAGATATTCAAAAACATAACACTCACTAACTGCAATTAATATAGTAGCACAACATTTACGCAGCAAAGGAAAATGTCCTGCTTCCTGGCACCATATTTATCAATCATTGCACAGCCTCTGAAGGTTTACTCTTGATATACTTCTAAGAATATTTATCTATTTGGCTTTAGTAGCAGCACTCTCCATTATTTCAACAACTACTTATAAAAGTAAACCTTCAAAGCAGAGTCCTTAAAAAGTCAGAACCCGTAAGGCACACTTCATTATTTAGTTCCTAGACAGGTATTTCTTCATTAGTTAATAATGATATAAACTCAGTTACTCCATCTTTACTTAGGCATCACATTTTATAATGATGATATTATTCTCAATAGATATAGCCCCTCTTCTGCAGTAAAGTGAACTACAAAATAATTTAGCAACCTCTGCAAGTGGCTAGCCAAAAAGCATCTTAATCTGTAAATCTCCAAAACATGAAAAATTACATTTTCCACACATCAAAAATTTCCCCAAGTCAACAATATCAGATTAATTATTCCCAACAACGAGCATAAAAAGAAGGTGAAATATTTCAAATACTCTGACTGCACAATATACCCATATCTAAATTTTAACCACATAGGTGAATAGAATTCCAAAGTTTCTTTACAACTTAAAACATCCTAATCCATCTTTGACAACCTTGCTACATAAGCCAGAGACATTGTTGTAAATAATGTTTTCATTCCTGGAATCAAAACTGTATCACCTATTTTCTTCCCCCAATATTTGCATAATTAGCACAGTATTCAAGCAACATTAAATGCAATGTGTAGATGTATCAAGCTCTCCCATCAAACAGGACATCAGTGCAACTCCCACCAAACTGCTAACTTGACATTCATTACTATACAGTCTATGTTACTACTTTCTACAGTAACTTCTAAAAGGCTGAATATTAATAATTTCCGGACAGCACTCTAACTCTATATAGTTTCACTTTCAGGCTCTCAAACAGAGAGAAATATTTCATCAAAATAATTGCTACAAATTGGAGCCAACTTCTTTCTAATGTTAGACAAATTACAGATTACACTAAAATTTAGAATAAACATATTAAACAGCAAAACAAAGTGTGCTTGCTTTATGCATGAAAGATCATTTTCAGCATATACCAGCTTCCACTCTGCCTCAGTATGCAACAAAGCATATCTTATGAATACTGTCTGAGTAGACTGTTTGTTTATAGATAGATAACTATGTAAGAAGAATATAATCTGTATTTCCTTCAAGCTCAAAAGTGAAGTAACTTTGCCGGTGTTAGACTCAGTAATATGTCTTAGACTCTCTAGAACTAATAAATTATATTAGCTTAGATTAGGTGACTCTTATTTGTTACTCTAAAGTAAATGTTATACTTCATACTATGTAAATAAGCTCAAATGATCATGTATGCTACAGTAATAGGTAGGAAGCTGGGCTTCCTGGTGGTATATTCACTAGAGTATGGTGTAACGACCGTGCCCTGGCCCAGCAATCAAGGAGTCTCAATCCTCACCACTAACAACAGGGAGGTCGTCTCATAGAAGAGAAAAGGATAACTAATACACACAGTAAAGTACAATTTCCCTTAAGTGCACACAGAGATCACAGTCAGTCTGGGGGCTGGTTGCTCCCTTGCTCACCAGGTCCCCAATAAGACTTCCCACTGGCACAGCTATAGGGTCCAGGTTTCAGCCTAACTGGGCAAACTAAAACCTCCAGTGCCCTCTCTGTCCAACCAGTGCTTCATGTCCCTGCCAAGTAGCTGACACAACACACACACACTTTGAGATAAGTATTTATACAACTTCAGAGACACTCCTGGGAAAGGCTGACACAGATTCTCCATCTCTGCCCCTTTCCCCAGACTATATGGTAGTAATTATTACCACCACCCAGTTAATAATATCAGATACTAAAAGGCCCTTAAAAGGGTGTCCAATTATTACTGTGCAATATTAATATCTAATGGTAGTATGACTAACAGTCAAGGCTTACTTTAGAGTGGCCTATTACAATAACCTCTATAAATATGCAATGTACTCTGGAGCTTATCTCTACACAAATCAGCCACAGGTAGAAGGTTTTAAAAATACTTAACAATAAATAATTAAAACACAAGACAAAACTACTACACCACAGAGATATCTAAGAGTTCAGAGGTCACACAGAAACTTAAAATAATACAGTACGACAGGTCTGATTTCAAAGAAAAATATGTAATTAAGCTTTACTAGCTTTAACTATTCCAATAAGAAATTACAGTGCTAAAACTTATATGTGAGCATAAGGCAAAGTGCTGATAAGTTTGATGTCCAAAGTCAAAATGCTTTTTGGTCTTTTGTGAGAAATAGTATTTAAACATTACTAGCAAACATGTCTCTAAGGCCCTCCCAAAATTACACAATTAGGCTTTCCCAGTATTCATATTGCATCATCTTAACACCTGGTCTGAGTTCTCAGGCCACAAACTGCATTATTTAACAATCTAACACCTCCTCGGAAACTTACAACATTACAAGGCATTTCACATATACATTCTAGCAGAAATCAGAGCAATAAAACACATTCCACATCTAAATTCTGGTCATACACTTTAGCCTTAAAACAATGGGCATGAAATCTTCATCCAGCTGCCTTGGAGCTGAATTCTAACATTAAAGAGATTCATAAGATCTTTTCAACTTAAAAAGAAATATTTGAAATACTTGGCTTGGTTTTCCTTACAGCAGATGGCAATGTTGCAACAATCTTGCAGTTCACATTTTACAGTGTTTTCTTACATTTAAAAACACAAGCCTGTATTTTACATTTATTTATACAGTTGATAGAATTATGTATCAAATTCTATTTGACTAGGCTAGCAGCCTTCGCCCATCTCTCCCCAGTTGTCACACATGGCACATCAGAAATTGTACATCTGAGGGACATTACCAAGTTAAACAAGTTAATTTGACTTATGTGGGCACTGAATTCAAAGCCTTTCATCCTTTAGTTTATTGAGGGCCAAATTCACAAAGGCTTGCACGGAGTCTAAGAGTAGAGTAAGACTCCATGCAGCCAACATGTCTGCCGAGCGATCCAGGAACAGCCAGTAGGGGCATGCAAGAGAGCTCCTAAAATAACTCTTACACGGACAGGGCTAGGATATGCAAATTACCTCATTTGCTGGCGAAAGCTATGCAAATGAGGTAAAATTGTGATCCAGGAAACCCGAACCTGTCTGAGTAAGAGTAGTGTTATTTGCAGAAATGTACTCCGTTGACAACTGAGTACCATTCTGCAAATAGCAAAACAGAGCCATGACAGCTCCAAAAAAGGATGCATCCAGTTGAGGAAGCATACCAATGGCCAAAAATATGGCCATTGGCAATGTTCCCCATTGCAAAATAAAAATAATATATTTTTTTATCTCGATCTCCGAAGTTTAAGCGTAGCGCAGTGCCGTGCAAACCTGCTGCGCTTTAAAAAACAGAAAACCAATAATTAAAAGCCACAAATATGGATTTTATTGAAAATCTTAATTTACAATACAAGGGAATGGCAGGCTGAAGACAACATGGCTACCGAGTAGAGGTTGCTAAGGGGGGAAGCTCAGTCTAAGAGATGTAACCAAGCATTAGTAGGCAATCCTATGCAAATGAGGGTAAGGATAGTGAATCCCATGTTTACATAGCAAATGAGCACAGTCAGTGGAGTGTATGAGTAGGATAAGGGGTGTATCAGAGTAGAAGATAGGTGACATCACAAGGGGGTATATATGAAAGAATGTAAGCTCATTGGAGCAGAGTGGCATGTGTTTGCTGTCAGTTATGCATCACTGGAAGAGGTGTGTCAACAGGTATCCTAGCTAAAGGCAAGAAATTGAAGGTGTATGCCATGGATAACACTAAAGTTTCTAGATGAAGTGCTTGCAATGTGTTTGCACGCAGGTGCGTGCCTGTATATCTGAGTAAGACTGTGTGCGGGCATGTGCATCTGTGTGCACGTTTAAGCCGGAGTAAGCATGTCTAAGGTTGTTGAAATGTGTGTAAGCATGTATGTGCCTGTGTGCGCGCATTTAAGCAAGAATTAGCAAGTGTTAGTCCGTGTAAGCATGTGTGCATGCGTGTGAGCTGGTGTGCGCATGTTTGCGCTTGTGTGCGCAGCAATGCCCCCCTGTGAAAACAGAAAGGGAAAAGGAAGCACAACAAATAGTAGGAAGTTAACCAGGGAGAACTAGCAGAGCTAGCAGGTGAAAACAATCAGAATCAGGCAATTACACCAGTAGCCCAGCCCAGCACTTAAAACTCTGAAAACAACTTTCCACCATTTTGTCCTCAGAGACACTGCAACACTGCAGTAAACTAAGAGAAGTGAAAACTTAAAAAGCTTTACTAAGACAATGTTAGGGGCTGCCATTGCTGTTATAAGGCGACATATGTAACATGCTGAGGGTGGTGACAATGCGAATGCTGCTGAACAACCCACAGTGAGGAGACGGAGAAGAGAGTACAGGCCCAGGGTAATCTATCAGGGGCTACGTAAGCTGGAGACAGTGGAGCGCTATAGAGTGGACAGAGACCTCATGCAGAAAATTGTTGAGCTGTGCAGGCCACGCCTCACACACGGAACCAACAGAGGGGAACCCATCCCAGTGGAAACCAAGGTATGTGTTGGCCTAAGAATACTAGCAACAAGTACCTTCCAGAGACCAACTGGTGATATGATGGGGATATCACAGGCATCAGCATCCAGGGTACTGCTCCAGTTCCTGGATGCCATGTCAGCACATGTCGGTGATCATGTATATTTCCCCAATTCCCATGAGGTATTGGCCAGCAATATTCGTCTTTTCCAGCAAATAGCGGAATACCCTGAGGTAGTGGGTGCAATAGACTGCACCCACATACGCATCAAAGCACCAGCCGGTGAGCGGGGTAGGGTCTACTTTAACCACAAGGGCTTCCCCTCCATCAACTGCCAGGTCGTGTGTGATGCCCAGGGCATAATACTGAATGTGTATGCTAGCTGCCCTGGAAGCTTCTATGATTCCCATATCTGGCATCTGACACAGCTGTACCAGACATTTGCCAGTGGGGACATCCCTCATGGTCAACTAGTGGGGGATGCTGGATATGCACTGGAGCCGTGGCTGATAACACCCATCAGAAATGCACACACACCTGAACAGGAACGACATAATGAGGCACACGCCCAAACACAAAATGTAATCAAGCATGTGTTTGGGCTGCTCAGGTCACGGTTACGGTGCCTGGATACATCTGGTGGAGCCTTGCAGTACTCACCAACTACATGTACCCAAATTGTCATGGTATGTGCTATGCTACATAATATGATCCTGTGAAAACAGCTGCAGCAGGAGCAGCATAGGCCCGGGCCAAACAGCCCCCCACCATTGCCAAGGCCATCACAGGCAGAGCGTGACTCGGAGGAGGAACAACCTGAACCTGCCCCAGTAGGCAGAAGGAGGTGTCCCCAGTATGCTTTGGCCTTGGCAAAGAGGTAATGCATATTACATACACTGGCTCAGTAGGAACCCTGGAAATGATACCTCTCTCTGACTCGCACATATAGTAAAAGGGATGCCTAACTTGACACTACCTGTTTTCAAACATGTATAGGGAGTGTACTATGTGCATCCGACATAGGCAGCCCTGCAGCACCATCTGAGGCATGATTGCTATGTTTAAGCAATATAAAGCATTGCTAAACAGCTTTTACTACTATTTAGTATATGTAAACAAAATTGCACACAGTAACTAACAAAACTTTGGGCAATGTTGAGCAATATTGGGCAACGTTCAGCAATGTTGGTTAACATTGAGCAATGTTGGGCAAGCTTGGTCAAAGTTGGGCATAGTTGAGCAAAAGCAGGCAAACATGCTCATATTTGCTTTACTGGTCCTTAAGCAGTCTGGTCTGCCCAGTATGAAAATATAAAGCAGTGACAGGCCTCAAACCCAGGATACTGTGCAGTATAGTCACAGTACTGAACCACTAAACATTGACAGTATTTCACTGGTCAGCCTGTATGAAGAAATGTTGATAAGCAAAGTGTCTCATGGAAACCCTGCAGGCACAGCATAATCCCTGTCGAGTTATGACACAAAGGTGAGCCCTGCAGTAAAAATATAACTTGATTTTCAACACACATATAGTATAAATATTAATATTGGGCATGTTCACACATGTTAACAAATGTAGTGGACTTCAGACAGCAACATACTGAAAGGTCACACCGGGCATGCTCACACACTTGAATAATTGAGACAAATGTCAGGCAGGCAACAGAACACTGAAAGGCCAAACTGGGTATGCTCACACACTTAGGCCATGTCTGAGTACAGCAGTGAGCCACACATATCTGACAGTTGCATGTGTTAACCCAGGAACCTCTCACTATTCAACAATCCTGCCTTATGCACACAGTTATATGACAACAGACACATATATAATATATTGGAACCCTGTCATAATCAAATATGTACTACAGATACTTAGGTTGTTCATAGAAAGTGGGAAAGCAAAGAAGATAAAAAACCTGCAATCAGTATCATCAATAAACAATGTGCACTCCAAACATTATCATAGGTTCATAGGTTCATAGGTTGATACTAGGCTATCTGCCCAAGGGCATTTATAAGCCTAGCCAGAGTGTGTTTGGCTTTCGCCACCCTTTTAGATTAGTAGACTGTGCCTTTGAATAGTAGGTCACACAAGATAGCCCTTTTATGGTTAGTTTATTGTGCCTCTGTCTAGCAGGGACCCAGAAGAGATCCCAGGGGTAAACCTATGATCTCCCATCCACTCGTCAAGATTTCTCTTGAAGAGGGTCAGTGAGGGGCTCTGCTAACTTGGACTGGGATTTTGTTCTAGAGTGAGGGGAGCCTCTGGAATATCAATCTGTCCCTCCAGCATGTCCTATTAATTTCTGTGCTGAGGTTTAAGTCCCTGGAGCGTGTAGCTCTAAGGGATTTGGATATCCTGAGGTGGAGCATATCCATTAATTCTGGGTTGGACATGGCTTTATACATCAGGCACAGATCGCATCTGAGTATTTGGTAAGCAACTGAGTAGAGCTGGAGTTACTTTAGCCGAACTACGTAGGGCATCTGTGTACATCCCTTGATCCACTTGGTGAGGTGCTTTTGGGGCCATTACAGTTGCTGCAGGTGTCGGGTAAGGTACATCCCAAATGGGGCATTGTATTCAATTATGGGCCTGATGAGTAGAGGGGCACAATGACCTCTCTTGATCTAGATGTGAAACCTTTTGGGATAAGGTGGGCTATATAGAAGGTCTTTCTAACCACTTTGGCAAGGTGATTGTCAAAGGAGATATTACTATCTACTCGGGTCACAAATCCCTAATTACTTCTTCCGTACTTAATGGATTACCACCTATGTGGTAATGTGTGGGCACTTTGTTATTCGCAAAGGGGATGACTATGCATTTTATGGCATTTAGCTTTAGGCAATGGCTCGGGCACCAGTTATCCATCTCTGTGAGACCCTTTTGGAGGATGCTTGTGTCAGCTGGAGAGTCGATTATGGCACCCAGTTTGCAGTCATCTGCGAACTTGGTCAGCCATAGTCCTCCCATGTTAGCCTGTACCTCAGAGAAATATATACTGAACAAGAGAGGTCCCAGGACTGAGCCTTGTGGGACGCCACTTGTAACTGGTGTAGAGTCTGACATGGCACCTGCAAATCTGACCATGTGGGTGCTATCCCTGATCCAGTTTGCAATCCATCTTGTGACATATGTGTTGATATCTATGGACAATGATGGAGCCATATTTGTACTTGCTTTGGAGTGACCTGAGTGCATGTGTTATGTGGCGGATCCTGGCACCCAACAGACAGCTTACAGTGACCTTCTCCTTGTTCAGCCTGGTGAGTGGGACGTCAGTGTGTCTGACAATAGAGTCACCTATTACAAGTGCATTAGTTGTGTTGTTTAGCCTTAAGGGCAGTGACTGTGTGGCACATTGACTTTGTGAACTATGTGATATGTGGGTATCGTTGTGGGGTAGCAGTTGTTTGGGTGTCTGCTTTGGAGGTCTCTGCTGCTTAAGCAGATTTTTATTTAGAGCCTTCAAGTATGTTTTTGTGTGTTTATGTGTTTGGTTTGCTGTTGCTATAGGTCTATGTGAGACTGGATTTGTGGTGTGTGTGGTTACCTTCTCCTCCTGATAGACTGTGCCAGTCATGGGTCGTGAGAGCTCAGCCTCCTGTTTGCCTATATAGTTGCATCTCTAACATATATCTGAGTTTGTTGGGAGGAGGAGAGGGTTGTCTGTGTACATAAGGCAGTTGTAACACTGCCTCAAAATTCCCATATTCACCAGCTGGACTGGAGAGTACACACAAAACTGACCTTTGGACATGTCAGGATATTATGATGAAATACACTTTTGACTGATCAAAAAGGATCAGCAGGGTGTTAAGTGTGTAAAAGAGTATAACAGGGATTTAGTGCTTAGGTTTGTTGGTGTTTTGGAAAGATTAACTGTGAAGGAGTCCAGACAGAACCATGACACTTCCTTCAGCTATGTCATAAATAGCAATGTACACTCATATATGTCCTGAGTCAGGGCCAACTGTAAATGACTGACAATGCCAACATCATGTCAGACAGGTCCATACATACATACCCACCTCCCACTGACAAAAGGCCCTATCATCACACTAGGAGATATCACATGTAGATTGGGTAAACAGCTCCTTCCAAAGCTGAAAACATGGCATCAATTGGATTACATTGTTTCCCTATATGTGTCATAAGTGAACTGCAGAACAAACAGATCCTGCACCTGAAAAGTCTGTTGAGCCTCACCCTCTCTACAGGATATGAAACTGTTGAATGGGTTACAGCAAAATATGGCACACCCCACAAGTGTTGGTGCACAACAGACCATGAGAACTATAGTCCTATAAGCCTATGAAGTCTGATCTGCAAGGCCATGGAGTCCATCATGATTGAAGTCATAAACAGAGCTATTGGAAGCCGACAAACACACAACCCTACCAACTTTGGTTTGGTCATGGGCAGATCATGGTTCCCAAACCTGCTAGACTGTTTGGAAGGCAGCAACCCAGGACATACATCACTGAAATGAGCTACACACGTCCCACATAGACTTTGAATAGCCCTTTTCCAACTAGGATGTCATATCCACAAAATCAACAATCTGCGCATAAATATGTATTGTCATATGATGGATTGGCAATTGGTCCACAAATAGATCACACAAGCTAAAAATTGTGGAGTCCTGTTCAAGCTGTTAACACCTGCTGTCCCCCATGGTTCAGTCCTGGGATTGCATAAAACAAAGTGCACACACATTACCATGTCTAGTCTGATGATGTCAGCATCCTACAAATATAGCAGGAGAAAAGAAAACACCCACTAAAGCATATAGCATGTTGTGTTAATGTGTGTCTCTCTTGTATCATAACATAATTAGGCAGGGGTTTGAATCCTGCAATTGCTGAGTGTGTGTGTGTGTGTGTTTGGGGGGGGGGTTGTATGTTTGTGTGTGATTTCCTTTGAGAGGAGTTCCCTTTTTGGAGACTAGGAAAACACATTAAAAGAGGTAAATTCCTCTTTGGCAAGTCTGATGACGTCAGCATCCCACAAATACAGCAGTGGAAATGAAAGCTCCCAGTAAAGCATGTAGTGTCGTGTTAATGTGTATTTGGAGTACAACATTCAGAAGGTTGGTATACTTCTTATCTCTGAAGTAGCATAACATAATTAGGTAGGGGGTTGAATCTTGCAATTGCTGAGTGTGTGTTTGTGTGTGATTTCCTTTGAGAGGCATGCCCTTTTAAAAGAGGTAAATTCCTCTTTGGCAAGTCTGATGATGTCAGCATCCCACAAATACAGCAGTGGAAATGAAAACTCCCAGTAAAGCATATAGCGCGGCATGTTAATGCATATCTCTCTAGTATCATAACATAGGTAGGGGTTTGAATCCTGCAATTGCTGAGTGTGTGTGTGCGTAAGACACTGTTGGTCAATGTGTTGTGGGTTTTGCTTTTACTACTCTGTGACATATCAGTAAAACAACAGTATGTACATTGCACACTTCAGGTATCTGTGTGGCAAATACATATATGTATATGTGACCTCAATTAGTTCATAGGTGTAAAGCCTGCTTTCAACATGAATACATTTGTTACCTTTGACAGATTGTGCTGCTGCTTCTCAGACCTTAGGTCACATATGTATGTTTGTGACAAGGCCAGCCACTGTAGTGATCTGTGGCCTAGGTCATCTGTGTCACACACACCCATGACAGTTTCTATAGAATAGTGTGAGTGATGGTTCATGCTTGAGGTATATTTCAGACATGTTCAAACACAACAAAGTCTGTCAGTAATGGACGTTCATTATAGGTGTACAACAACTTTGTGGATATGCATACAGACCCCTTATTGCTTATGTGATACACCGAGGGATTTCAGAATACCTTTGGAAACGTGAATACCAAAGGACAGATGACATAACATGTGGCTGTATGTACACATCGGTACCCCTTCTACATGTTGTGGGCTACTACCTATGTGGTACTGTCGGGATACTATGTTTAGTAAATGTGGATGACTATGCTATACTTGGTTTATAGCTTTATGGCATGGGTTGGTCAACAGGTATCTGTCTGTATGATACCCTTGCGGAGGATAAGTGTCTCATCCGGAGAATGCATTGTTGGCCACTGTATGCATTACCAGATGTGGACAGACATATCCCTAGTGTGTTTGCTTGTACCTAAGAGGGCTGCATGCCAAACAGGAGTGGTCCCAGGAATGGGTGGTGGTCAATACCACTGGTTACTGGCATAGTATAGTACCGGAAGGATCCAAATGCTACTGTGTATCCTACATCTGTGTGTCAGTTGTCAAGACATCATCTAATGATTGGTTATAGTCAGGCTGTTGAGGTTGTGTATACTACCAGAATGCAAACCAATGACCGATATTAACAGTATCACCCACAGCATAGTGTCAAACCATGTCATACACACATGTGTACCCAAGTTGAAACATCTGTGTAGTAAAATGCATACTGGCCACCAATAGAAAATATGACGTGTTAACACTGTAATACAGGGCATATCACCCTTCCCATGTGTCCACTATGCACGTACATGCAGAGAGTGTACCTCCACCATGTTCACAAATGTACACCTGCAAATCTGTACTGCACACATCACACACGTACTGTCCACTCACCAACACATGCTGCCAGAACTACACACATCAGCCAAGTGGCACATGGGCGGACAATACATTTTTGGAATTAACACTGGTGTAAACAATATTACATTGATAATCATAGTTTAATGCATCATGCCTGCTCAGATATACCTACAAGGATATCATTACACTTTACTGTTGACAACATGCTAACATTGCTACACTGCTATTAAGTCACCCTGTGCATCAGCACCATGTTAGCCTGTTCCTGCATCAGTGTTACAGATGACAGGAGGTGGTACAGTTTCATCATATGCACAGAGTGTGTTGTTGGTTTGCCAGAGCCCGACAATGACCCATCCAATCGACATATATGTGTGTGTGTGTGTGTGTGTGTGTGTGTGTGTGTGTGTGTGTGTGTGTGTGTGTGTGTGTGTGTGTGTGTGTGTGTGTGTGTGTGTGTGTGTGAGGGACAACAGTACAGCATGGGTCAATGTTGATGTAATGTGTGTGTGTATGTGTTAGCCATAGGTGTTTGGTTTATGTGTGTGTGTCTGCATGCACACAGTTCCACCATGTAGCTGCCAAATACGGGAGGTTGTGGGACAGCCACAGACTGTACCTGCCAGGCTGTACAGATCACTGTCTCTGGCCATGGACACAGTACCTGTGCCTGGCAGGGGTGCCATGGACAGTTTCGGGTACTAAGCCAGACTGGGTACTATCATCAGAGACAGAGGGATGTCAACTGGACCCATGTTAATGCAGGGACTGGCCAGAGCCACATGCACGTGGTCTTCTAGGACGGCCTATTGACAGCCCAGCCCCAACATTGCTGGGGATGGAACTACCACTACGGGAGCGGCTGTGACTTGTGTGGCACATGGACATGACATTGCAGAGGACATCTAGTGTCTCCCCCCAACATCTATCAATGACCTCGGTGTAATTACGGATGACACCGGCAAGGTCATGGATATTGTCATTGATAGCGGTGTTATGGGCCCTCTGCGCCCTTAGTCCTTGTCTGGTGTACCGTCCCATACGTGCCTGTGCCTGCATTACAGTCCAGAACATACCTGAGGTTGTAAGACCTGTGGAGGCACGTCTGCCAGGGGCATTATGACCAACAGTGCTCCCATAAGAACCCCTGGCCATCTGACTATGTGGTACCATTCCAGGAGTCTGGGTATGGCTGCTGTGAGGGGATGCATGTGCCATAGATACCACACTATCCTGGTCAATGCCTACTGTATGCTGTCCCTCAACTAAGGCCATTGGTGATGAGGGATGTATTGGCAGTATGAATGTGCACATAGATGGGGTGGAAAGCTGTGTACTGTCGATTGGCGGACCAATGACAGACCCTGGCAAACCTACCTGTGCCACAACACATGTATCATCATTTCCACTATTTGTGGCAGTGACTTCAAGTTCCCTGCTGCACTCAACCAACACAACCTCAGCACCTGTGAGGAAGACAGGAAACACACTTTACAATCTGCACATGATGTTAGCACACATGAAAACATGCACACATGCATACATGAACACATGAGCACATGCACACATGAACACATGAACACATGCACACATGCATACATGCACACATGCACACATGAACACATGCACACATGCACATGCACACATGAACACATACACACATACACACATGAACACATGCACACATGAACACATGCACACATGCACACATGCACACAAATACACTACTCAGTAAAGTTGACACACACACACACACACACACACACACACACACACACACACACACACACACACACACACACACACACACACACACACACCAACAGCAATCCAGAACATACTCATTAGTGGTTGATGGGGGAGTACAGTATCACAAGCCAAAGAGTCCTATCACACGTGTCAGCATGCAGGATGTGTGTTGCTCAACAGCACGCAGTGCGAGTGTAGAGAGTCCATGTTAATAACAGTATACATGTCTTTGATGCATGTGTGTTGTTCAATGATTGGCCTCACCCTGGAACACAATGTGTACATGGACACAACATTGCTGTGCAAGTATTAAATGCTTTCTAATGTCCTGTGCACCATCACTCATAGGTATTCATACCATGGCCAGATGCACACAACTGTCAAGTGTATAGCAATGAATGCTATGTGTAGTACTGTAGTTACTGTAACTGGATGTAGTGTAGTACCATGAGCCATCATTAGGCAGCATCATGTGGTCACTCAAGGCCACTAATGTGTGCCACACTGGCGACTATCTTGCTGTACCTGACCTGCACCACTTTGGCTGCATTAACTATTTCACAGGCAGTTGTTACATGGGTATGTAAGGTGTTCAATAGGGAGCATTGCCTAACATGAATGTGTTGTGTGTTGAAGAGTGTTGCACCGCCCCATGATAGGCCTCTACCCCTCAGGTATATATGTGTGCTGTGTGGATGACATTTGGGATACTGGATCTGACCTTACAGCAGGTTTCTAAATACGCCATGTGTATCATATTAACACTTACTGTGTATGACAAAGTGGTGTATGTTGTGTGCATGTGTATTGACTCTGCCTATACAGTGTCCACTACAGTGTACCACAATTGGTTGGGATGCTCTCTGTATTGCATGTGTTTGAGGCAGCTACTCATGTTACTGGGATGTGCATAGTCCCACAGAAAACATGCAGAGCATGCATTATGTGTAGGTGTTTTACATGGGTATATGGCCTACAACTCTCCTATGACATGCACATGTTATTTGCTATATTAAATGTAGAACACTCACCAGCATGGGTCTGCTGTCTTGCTATCACACCAGAGGGACCTACAAGGATATGAGACAGTTTGTCAGTGTCAACAACTATGGCATTGATGCTGTGAGTTTGCAATTTTACAGTAGTACAACAGGTGACAATCACAGGCATACAGATTATGTACTAAATTATCAGTATTGCACAACACTAGGCTCCACATCTTCTAAATACACAGTACACATCTGACATGTGCATGTTCTAACAATCGAGCTAACAGTAGTCTACAGATATGCCATGTTACCTGCATGCTCTGAGTCAACTTGCCGGGTGACTCCGGCCTCCATGATGACACATGTCTGTTGTAGTGGTTGGCCAGGAGCCACCACGCTGAGGAGCAGCTCTTCCACTCTGGTGAGAGGTGGATGTGATGCTGCACCACCACCTGTGGCAAGCTGTTGTCTGTGGACATCAGAGGCATGCTGCCGGACATGTCTAATTAAATCACTGCAGTGATGGCGTACCTGCTCATAAGTCTGGTTATGCATGCCTATGTCATTCACCCAACGGACAATATCTTGCCACAGTGCAGTGCACCCATGCTTGTCCTGGCTGGTTCTGGAGAACAGCAGGGTGTGATGTTGTACTAGGGCGTCTAGGATTATTTCCTCCTCTTCAGGGGAATACGCAGGTTTGCGATTGTGAGACATGTCCCTGGAAGACAATAAAACAATAATTGTGAGCAAGTCATGTGGCACACTTAACATTCTAAAGTACAGACATCAATGAAATGCCATATATAGCAAACTATTGGCTGTCAGTAGATACATAGGTTCATAGGTTCATAGGTTCATACTAGGCTATCTGCTCGAGGGCATTTACAAGCCTAGCCCATAGTTTTGTGGCTTACGCCACCCCTTTAATATGGGGAACTATACCCATTATTTTGCTGTGCCTCTGTCGAGCAGTGACACTGAGGTAATCCCTGGGATATATCTGCGATCTCCCATCCATTGGTCAAGATTTCTCTTGAACAAGGCCAGCGAGGTGCTCTGCCTCACATATACCGGGATTTTGTTCCACAGCATAGGGAGTCTTTGGGTGATGAATCTATCCCTCCAGCACGTCCTATTAATAGCCATGTCGAGGTTTAAGTCTACCGTCCTTGTGGCTCTGATGGATCTAGATTTTTTGAGGTGAAGCATATTCATCAAATCTGGGTTTGACATGGCCTTGTATGTTAGGCAAAGGTCACCTCTGAGCAAGCGGTACTGAATAGAGCTGGAGTTCTTTCAGTCGGGCAGCATAAGACAGATGTTTGAGACCCTTTATCCTTTTGGTGAGGAACTTTTGTGGCCTCTCCAGCTGCTGCAAGTGTCGGGTCAGATACATTCCGAATGGGGCATTGTACTCAATCATTGGTCTGATGAGTGATGAGCATAGGGAGACTATGACCTCCCTTGATCTAGATGAGAATCCCTTCATGATAAGGTGGGCAATGTAGAAGGTCTTCCTAACTACTTTAGCTACATGGGTGTCAAATGACAGACTACTATCAACCTGGGTCCCCAGGTCCCTGATAACTTCTTCTGTGCTCAGTGGATTGCCACCTATTTGGTAGCTAGGGGTAACCTTGTTTTTCCGAAGGGTATGACTATGCATTTTTTGGCATTTAACTTTAGGCCATGGCTCTGGCACCAGTTATCCGTTTCTGTGAGACCCTTCTGAAGGATATCTGTCAGATGTGTTTTCTACTATGGCGCCCAGTTTGCAGTCATCTGCAAACTTTGTCAGCCATAACCCTCCTGTGGTTGCTTGTACTTCGGAAAAGTAGATGCCAAACAAGAGTGGGTCCAGGACTGAGCCCTGTGGTACACCACTTGTGACAGGCTTTGAGTCTGACATGGCGCCAGCAACTCTGACCCTGTGGGTTTTGTCACTCAGCCAGTTTGCAACCCATCTTGTGATGTATGGGTTAACATTTAAGCTGATGAGTTTTTCAATGATACCCGAGTGGGGTATTGTATCGAAGGCCTTCGCCAGATCGAGGTAGGCTGTATGGACTGCCTTTCCCTCATCAATGGTTTTGGTGACTGTTTTGAAAAAGTCAACCAAGTTTAGAAGGCATGATCTGCCTTTGACAAAGCCAAACTGGGATGGATCCAAAGTCTGCAAATTCCTATGTCTTTATTTATGAGGTCCATTATGATCCTCTCCATGGCTTTGCAGATAAGGCTTGTCAAGCTAATGGGCCGGTAATTTCCAGGGTCGGTGGAGGCACCGCCTTTGTGAAGTGGGACCACAGTTGCAGTGCGCCACTCCTGGGTGTATCCAGAGGTAAGACTATGATTAAACAGCTGTCCTAGCTGTAGGTTTAATTCCTCGTTGAGTTCGTGGAGCACACAGCCGGGGACACCATCAGGTCCCATGGATGCTGTGTTTTTGCTTTGGAGAGAGCAGTTCTCACTTGGGCATTGGAGATGTTTGGGGCTGCAATTGCTTGGTATAGATATCTCTCCTTTTGGGGAGGGGAGTTTGCACTGAACCTGTCAGCCAGTATGTTGGCAATGTCTGTAGGATCAGTAATCTTCACATCATTTTGAACTAGTTCTGAGCATATCTGGGAGTTCCTCCCAGGTTTCTAACATAGCTAAAGAAGGCCTTATGATTGTCTTTTGAGTCTTTAGCTATTTTTCTCTCAAAATTTGCTTTGGATGACTTTATGAGAGCTCTTAGTTTTTACTTATAGTGATCAAGGGTGTCTTACCTTTTAAGGATTTTGCTCTATCTTGTAGTAGCTTCCTCCTTTTGTTGTAGAGTTTGTTTATGGCTGGGGTCCACCAGACTGGACGCTTGCCTTTGGTACAAAGAGTCTTTGTTTTGCTTGGGATTGCCTTATCCATGCAGTCCTGCAGGTGCTGGTAGAAGGCATTTGTAAGTGATTCAGCGGCTTGAGTACTGTTTTCCGCATTTCGGGGCCTTAAAGGAGACCACACTAGTCTTTAGAAGTGTGAAGTCGGCTTTCGAGAAGTTCTTTACTGTGGTCTTTTTTATTTCAAGTGGGGGTGGGATGAGGACCGCCAGCGAGATTAGTTTGTGATCTGATCTCACCAGTGAGGGGTATACTTCCGGTGTTGAACATTGTGCTCCCATGTTCGTGATGATGAGATCAAGTATGTTTTCTCCTCTTGTGGGGATGGTGACTAGTTGTTCCATGGCATTTGAGTTTATGAATTCCAGGAACTTTTGGTCTAGGGTGTTTGGGCTTGAGTAGTGTTCCCAGTCTATATTAGGGTAATTGAAGTCACCTAGTATGATGGTGTTTGGTGATACATTTATCCCCTCTAGTGTTTTCAGGAAGGCCATGTGAGGTTCCTGAGTTTGTGAGGGTGGCCTGTAACATGCTACAATTTGCAGAGCAGTCTTGCCTATGGTTAATTGCACCTGGATGGTCTCCGATGCATCGTGCGTTGCCACCAGTCTTGAGGTGTGGGTGTCCTTGATGAATATGGATACCCCCCCTCCTTTCTTGGTATTGTCCGGATTTTGGGACCGGAATGCATGATATGAGGTAAAACCTGATAGTGCTGGGGTGCTCTCAGGAGCCTTGAACCAGGTTTCTGTCACAGCACAGACATCGATGTTCTCCATACTGAGAAGGGCCTCGAGTGCGTGCATTTTGAGATTTAGACTTCTGGCATTGAGAAGCATTACCCTTAGTTTTTTTCCTTTTTTGTGTTCTAGGGTGGTAGGTTTAGAATTTGAGCCTTGCCTAAAAAAGGCACTATGGGGGTGGCAAGAGCCACTTTTAATACCACATATCAGTGCACAGCCCACAACTGCCTGACAGTGTCTGGCACATTCTATATATTAAACCATGTTCTGCACAGCAACAAGTTGAAACCAGTATGTAAGACTATACAACAGTACATGGCACACTGTATGTGACACAATGCACCACCTAGCCACAGGAGGTATATACCAAGCTAATGGATGAAGAAAGATGTCATCCATTGAAATGAATGTGAAGTACAGTTACAGTATTACCAGTATACCACAGTAGTCTTTGATGCCAAACCCCTGCCTAACATATGTGCACAGTTGTTGATATAGGTGGCAAACTGCTGTACTAGACTATACATGTTGCTAGCTACACAAGTATACCCTGTAACATAGATATGATTGAGGACATGGTACAGGCATAATTACACACACATCAGACATACATACAACACAAAAATGTATGCCAACCCAGATGAGCTTTACCTGTGTACCATACAGTACTGTGTGCCACTACTTACAAAACCTTATGCCTGAGGTAAGTAATCTGTGAGGACTACAGGGAAGACACAAAACAGTGTTTCCAAGCAATGTGAACATACACCATACTGTACTGTTTAGGCCTACAGCTTCAGGTAGTACTACAGTTCGTATGGGAGTTGGATTCACCAGCAGTACCACTCACTAAGCATACATGTATTGCTTTAGCCTACAATGGGACACCACAGTCGACAACAAGGGACTACGTCACACCGTATGCCATACTACTTTTTCTGCCTAGCAATAGCATGCACATCTTTTGCTGGGATCACAGCTGGGACACAAACTACCATGACAGAAACAATTTCACACTAAGCTATCACACCTTTATAGACCTTGCACACATTCACCAACACATTCACCATCACACTCAGTCAACCTCACATAGCAATTATTGCACTAAGTACATGTGTGTGTGCTTTGTGTCATGGCTAGTTAATATGCTGTTGGCCCTAGGGCCTACAGCAGCCTAGCCATATGCTACCCTGGCCTTTGACACACATGTAATTTAATTTCACTTGCCCCTGTCAACCAGAGCCACAGAGGTGATTCCCAGGGTGTATTTCCTATCTCCCAAACAATCATCAGGAGTATTTATGACAACTGCTAATGAGGAGATTTGTTTGCTACTGATAGGCGGTTTGTTCCAGAGTATGGCATGTCTCTGAGTTAGAACTCTATCCCTCCAGCATGTGCTGTTTAGTGAGCTGACAATGTGTAGGGCCCTAGAGCATGTATCTGGGAGGGATTGTAATATGTTTACGTGGAGGATGTCCAACAGCTATGGGTGTGACATAGCTCAGTATGTTAGGCAGTGGTCGCCTCTGGGTAGGCGCTATGCAACACAGTGTAGCTGTGGTTTTGTGAGTCGGTCTGCATAGGGCATCTGTTTGAGGCCGGTATTACTCTTTGTGAGGTATGTCTGTGGCCTTTCCAGTTGCAGTAGTTGGCATTGTACTCTCTAATGGGTTTTAAGTGTGTTAAGTAGAGGGGAACACTGACCTATATTTCCCTAGATTACACACCTTTTGTGATGATGTGTACCACATAGACAGAGTACATGACCAGTGTGGCACTGTGATTATCAAAGGGGAGGCTACTGTCCACCTGTGTCCCATGTTCCCTTATCACACCTTCGGTGTTAGGTAGACTACCACCTATGTGGTAGTTAATAGGTACAGTGTTCTGGCAAGAAGGGATGGCACTGCAGTGTCAACACTGAGCTTCAGTCCATACCTTGGTCGCCAGGCACCTGTCGCAGTAAGTATGCCCCATGTCTCTCTCCCTCTATATATATATATATATATATATATATATATATATATATATATATATATATATATATATATGTCTATATATCTATATTTATCTATCTAACTATATATATATATATATATATATATGTCTACATATATCTATATATATATATATATATATATATATATATATACACACACACACACATACATACACACATACATATAAACATCCATTGCTGTACATATAGATGTACATATAGGCACATATACAGTCCACTATTCATGGTGCGAATATCACTTATGCGACAGTTGTGAGATATACAGTTATGTAATAATATTGCACAGTATTGTTCAGACTGCATTGAAGGTGTCCTCAGCCCATGTAGCTTTAGCAGGCCTCACTGGCTACAACACTGCAAAACTGACAGAGCATACTCACAGCGTTTAACCACCACATGCCATATACTAGCACTGCATGCTATTTTCATAGAAATATGCACATAACAACCTTCAATAACGTATATATGTACACCCTTCACAAACAGTTGCAGTATGCCCCTTGCCCTATGCACATGTACAGATACATAGAGATACGTACTGCTGCCACATATGGAGGATTCATAGTATGTAGAGTACTCTTCATAAATTTTTACTACATGCCAGCAAATACATATGTGTTACATGCCTTTCATTTGTATTGCTGTGCTCCGTTTGTTTTTAAAGGAAATGTTTTTTTTTTTCTTTTCTTTTCTCTGACTGTTGCTCTTTCTTTTTCTGTGTTTCTCTGTCTGTCTTTGTCTGTGTCTGTGTCTGTTTCTCAGCCTCTGCCTCTGTCTCTGTCTCTATCTCTATCTCTCTCTCTCTCACTCTCTCTTGCTGCAATGAGATTATTGCATGTATAGACAGCAAGTACAGCCTGCTTTTCTAGGTATCTGCACATGTGCATGTGATGGCCTCTGCACCAATTGGTGCCCACCATTTACTAATTGCATGCAGCCTGCTGTGTGGTAATTGCACTACTCACTGTCATAGGAGCCCACTGCTATAAAATGCTAGGTTAGGTAGGCGTAGCCCTTTCAGCTTTCCAAAGTGGGGCCCATGCTTGTTTGCTGTGGACACCGTTGTGTCAGTCAGAAGGTTGGTATACTTCTTATCTCTGAAGCTAGGGTTGTAGCCAGTGATTTGCATGTTGTACTCAAACCTGAATGTTGCTGCCTCTAGTACACACTTGTCAGTGTAGAATTTTACTCACCCCTCCACATGCTTACACAAGATACATGGGTTATGTACTTTCTTTTCTAATTAGACAATTAACTGCCATACAAAATTAGTTATTGCAATGTATTCCTCTATCACGTGAACTGTTTGTGAACTACTATACTGTAAATATTAATTACCTCACTTCTGAACAGTTTGTTGTTTATTTGTGTTGACATTAGCATGGGCTGCTCAAGACAACTGGACACATTTCAGTACTGAGTAAGCCTATCTACATCCTTGGTAGAGCCTGAATACACAGGTATATTGTTCTTTTGGGTAGGGGTACAGAAGTACAGAGAGCATTATATATTATTGTGTGATGTTTATCTTGCTGAACATACAGGGTTGCTGTGTACCTGTTAGTCTAACAAGGCAAGTAGTCTGTCTGTGTAGCTCCCACTTGTGGACATATCCAGATGGTAGCCAGAGGTTGGCCTATTATTCTTTGTCTGTGCACCACACCAGTCTTGTCTGCACTGGAACAATGGCATTGTCACAGTTGGTTGCTAACAGTACATGGCTACATACTTTGATATTTCTGTGTTGTACTCCTTCATAAGGGTATGCTTGTGGGACTCATTCCAAAGCTATTTGCAGAGTGTGTAACAGCAGACAAGCTGTCATGCCTGTGTGTTTCTGTCTCTGCCAGGCCTCTGATACACTCAGGTATATATTTGAACAGCCTCAGGGAAAGGTACATATAAGTGGGGTACACCTGTAATATATTACAGACATTAAGTTGAGACTGTGAGAGAATCAGAGCATATGTATTAATACACCTTTTCTGATGTGCATGCAGTGTGTACTATTACTTATTGACATTATTCATTAAGTGTAATTCCCCACTCTTTGGCCTACCGTCAGTACTTTTCAGAGGGATTCTGGGGGACAAAGCTAACATTTGTTTAGGAATCAGGGACATCCCTGAAAAGCAGACACAGTTGGGAAGTATGGCCTCTGCCCTATTCAAATATGCCAGTGTTTATCCTGCTCTGATACTGTGTGGGGTTATTAAAGTGCTACTGTAACATTATTTCCTGCTAGAATGGCTGGTTCTCTTTTCACAGTCATGTCATGCAATTCCACAACAGCTGCTGGTAAAGATCCACAGAACAAGATTTGTGTTATGACATTCCTATTTTCCCTTTACATTCACTCATTGTAATGCATGATATATTTATTACAGCACCAACTTGTTGTAAATCTACTGTGGCCTAGTGGTACTTCATGCAGTCTAGTGTGTCCAAGGTCTGGGGATCGAGACTGATAGAGGTGTTTTATTTTGCTGCTCAGCAGAACAAGGGCCCTGCCATGCAGAGTGACTAAGGCACTTTTAAGCAGTTGTAAGCCGGTTTGTGCGGGTTTGCGCAATGCTTAGCGATGCTTAGCTAAGCGCACACATGCACACACTCACTTAAACCCGCTAACTACTGCTTAAAAGTGCTTACTCCCGCTAACCCCCGCACTAATTTCTTTGAAAGAAAAGAAAATGGGGAGATAGGAAAGTGGTGAAAAAGGGGGCACAAAGAGGGAAAGACAGTAGGGAAACAAGCTTGGGATGTGCAGGACGGGTGTAGGGAACAGCTGTGCATATGCAATAAATTTGGAGTGAAATTTGAAACCTTCCACCCCTGAGAGAGGGGTGAGGACAACAAAGTATGTTGTACTGCCAATCATAATTATCAGTTTACATGTCCAGCGGACATGTGTGTGAAATTGGCAGCTATGTCTGGGACGTAATTTTTTTGTGGGAACAGATTGCCCTTTTTTTTTTTTTTTTTGCAGGTGAGAGTGGAAAGTGAGGTAGAGGAAGTAGGTATATTTGGGGAGGTAGGTCGGGGAGGTGAACAGACAAGACAAACAAGATGCATACAGGGGTGGAGTATGACACATGTGGTGGGTGAACACAATTGATGGGGACGGATGTTTGGAAATCGCAAGCCCATGAGCCCACAGATGGTAACAGTGGAACTGAGATCCCCACCCATGGGCAGTCACCACTGCACCTTCATAGCCCCGAGGGTGGCTGTGCTGGGGGCTGCATAGTAGGGGCAGGCTCACCCATGAGTTGCGCCACTCTCGCCTTGAGCTGGCGTAGGGGATCAGTGACTGAACGCTGGATCTCCCTACGCACCACAGCCCGGACCCTTTGGAGGGTGACAGGTGGCCCTTCTCTGCCCACACTTGCATGAGGGGGGTGAGCCCCATCCCCTGCAGCACTTCCACCCGAAGGTGGCACACCACCAACGGAGGAGGGGAGCCCGGGCTGGGCACTGGACCTGCTGGTGCCAGGTGCAATCGCCAGCTGAGGAGGGACAGGTGGGTCCGCTAGGACCGACCTTCCCATATGTTCTGTGATTAGGTGTGTTTAATTACAACATAAACAACAGCATTCCAAATTAGTTGTAACAGCATGCAGTAATATTCCCATAAACCCAACACACCAAGGTTCCAACAGTTGAACAGCAGTTCATTATATACCTGACCTATATCTGACATACTAACTGTCCAAGATGCAGATGTTACTGCTACATAGATATTTATTTTATTTATATTTCTATATCTACATATCTGGATGTGTTCACGTCACATTTTCAGTTAAATTTCTACAGAACCCTACATTTCGTGTAGCACTCTCACATGTCTGGGGAACACATTAACAAGCTACTCGTGTGCCAGATTTACTTATGCATGCCAGCCATTAACTGACTGTTGAGGACTGTATATATGCTTCACAGCTACTGGCACTTCCATCAACCACTTTATATGGGACTGCCCAACTGTGGGTTGACAGCACTTATTACAACAGTACTATTTTTATAATGCAAGGGTAGAACAACATTTCAAAGTAAGTGACACAAGCACACTCCAAGTATTATACCTTTATTAATTACATTACACACTTTTCCACAGGCTCTCTCCTTTATTTGATATTACAGTGCATACGGAAGACATATTCAAGACATATTATACCTTTATTAATAGGTTAGAACACTCTTTTTCAGGCTCGCTCACTTATTTTATATAACAGTACATGCAGAGATATTATTCCGGACATATTTTACCTTTCTTAATGGGTTACTACACTCTTTTTCTGGCTCTCTGACTTATTTTATATAACAGTACATGCAGAGAAATTATTCATGGCATTTTATGGCTGTATTATTGGGCTACAACACTTTCTTTCAGGCTCTCTCACCTATTTTATATAACAATACATGCAGAATAATTACTAACCTGCCTGGTGGTGCAGCCTTAGCAGCCTACCTGCATAGGCTTGCTGATTCGCAGCATGGACACCTGCAGCTGTGAAGTAAATGAAGGGATATTGAGACATACCTATCCATTATATAGACTAAATTAGCATGTCTTACATACTGCATTCCATGGCTACCTACTCAGTAGTGGGGCATCTTGCATGTCACGGGCCTCCTGTATCCATTGGTTCAGTTGGTCCTGCTTCTGTCTCTTCAGGTCTGCATGGTGGTGACGGACCTACTTACCAGTCCGAGGAACGCCTGTGGCACTGGTGAGATCATGAGCTAACTGGTTCCAAGCCTATGCTTTGTACTCCATCCCTTGGAACTGGCCCTGCAGGAGTCTTATAGGTTCATAGGTTCATAGGTTCATACTAGGCTATCTGCCCAAGGGCATTTATAAGCCTAGCCCATAGTTATGTGGCTTTCGCCACCCCTTTAGTTTGAATAAAAACTATGCCTATCATTTTGCTGTGCCTCTGTCAAGCAGTGACACTGAAGTAATCCCTGGGGTATATCTGCAATCTCCCATCCATTGGTCAAGATTCCTCTTGAACAAGGCCAGAGAGGTGCTCTGCCTCACATGTACCGGGATTTTGTTCCACAGCATAGGGAGTCTCTGGGTGATGAATCTGTCCCTCCAGCACGTTCTATTTATAGCCGTGTCAAGGTTTAAGTCTCCGCCCTTGTGGTTCTGAGGGATCTAGATTTTTGAGGTGAAGCATATTCATCAAATCTGGGTTTGACATGGCCTTATATGTCAGGCACAGGTCACCTCTGAGCAAGCGGTATGAGACTGAATAGAGCTGGAGTTCTTTCAGTCAGGCAGCATAAGACATATTTTTGAGACCCTTTATCCTTTTGGTGAGGAACTTTTGGGGCCTTTCAAGCTGCAGCAGGTGTCTGGTCAGATACATTCCGAACGGGGCATTGTACTCAATCATAGGTCTAATAAGTGATGAGTACAGGGGGCGATGACCTCCCTTGATCTAGATGTGAATCCCTTCATGATCAGGTAGGTGATATAGAAGGTTTTCCTAACTACTTTAGCAACATGAGTGTCAAACGAAAGGCTACTGTCAACCTGGGTCCCCAGATCTCTGATGACTTTTCTGTGCTCAGTGGATTGCCACCTATATGGTAGCTAGGGGTAACCTTGTTTTTCCCGAAGGGTATGACTATGCATTTTTTGGCGTTTAACTTCAGGCCATGGCTCTGGCACCAGTTATCCGTTTCTGTGAGGCCCTTCTGGAGGATATCTGTGTCAGATGTGTTTTCGACTATGGCCCAGTTTGCAGTCATCTGCAAACTTTGTCAGCCATAACCCTCCTGTGTTTGCTTGTACTTCAGAAAAGTAGATGCCGAACAAGAGTGGATCCAGGATTGAGCCCTGTGGGACACCACTTGTGACAGGCTTTGAGTCTGACATGGCTCCAGCAACTCTGACCCTGTGGGTTCTGTCACTTAGCCAGTTTGCAACCCATCTTGTGATGTATGGGTTTACATTCAAGCTGATGAGTTTTTCGATGATACCTGAGTGGGGTATTGTGTGAAGGCCTTTGCCAGGTCGAGGTAGGCTGTATGGACTGCCTTTCCTCATCAATGGCCTTGGTGACTGTCTCGAAAAAGTCAACCAAGTTTAAGAGGCAGGATCTGCCTTTGACAAAGCCAAACTGAGTTGGATCCAAAGTCTGCAAGTTCCCTATGTCTTTATTTATGAGTTCCATTATGATCCTCTCCATGGCTTTGCAGATAAGGCTTGTCAAGCTAATGGGGCGGTAATTTCCAGGGTCTGTGGAGGCACCGCCCTTATGAAGTGGGACCACAGTCGCCGTGCGCCACTCCTTGGGTATGTATCCTGAGGTGAGGCTAAGATTAAACAGCTGTCCTAACTGTGGGTTTAATTCCTCGTTGAGTTCATGAAGCACACAGCCGGGGACACCATCCGGTCCCATGGATGCTGTGTTTTTTGCCTTAGTGAGGGCAGTTCTCACCTGGGAGTTGGAGATGTTTGGGGGGCTACAATCCTCTGGAATAGATATCTCTCCTTTTGGGGGGGACGGTGGACAAGGAGCCAAACCATGTATTTTGACTCATCGATGCCCCAGCGTTGCACTTGAAAGCAAGTAACCTCTCCAGCACCAGCCATTCTAACTGCAGATGGGAGCTACAATCAGTTATGGCGAGTATTTCCACCTATGGGGCTTAAATATGCCACATTTCCTGCACTTTTTTGTGATTGGCCATTTTTGAAAAATCTCGGCTGACTGCAGACCTGCTTAGCAATGGTTAATCTACCATTTATAAGTATATGTATGTTAACAGTGGCTGTTTATCCTAAGCTGTCATGACTTAGTGGTTCAGTACTTTGATTATGGTGCACAGTGTCCTGGGTTCGAACATTGTCATTGCTTTTTATTTTACTACTGTCCAGACAGGCTAGGGGGTGTGGCTGTGTTTAGGCAACTTTGCTCTATGTTGCTCCACATTGCCCGATGGTGCGCTGGTTGGTGCGGTGTGCACCTCCACGCAAACCGATTGCGCTGGGTAAAGTGCTATTTAGCTATGGGCAACTATATTGTGCTGGGTAAAGCACTGCTTAACTATGGGCAACTATATTGCACTGGGTAAAGCACTGCCTAACTACGGGCAACTATATTGCACTGGGTAAAGCGTTGCTGAACTGCGGGCAACTATATTGTGCTGGGTAAAGTGTTGCTTAACTGTGGGCAATTATATGTTAGGATCCTTTATAAATGTACATTTTGTTCACTGATACATAGGCCATTTCAATGCTTTTTAGTACAATTTTAATCATATATGTCAGGAATAATTTCATATACTAATTTAAAACATAAAATAGAAAGGGGAGTGGTGGAACTCGAACCGTGAATGCCTCCTCTTTGTGCAAAGGCTGTACCACTACACTATTGCTATTGGGCTTAATTTGCATAAACATTCCTTATTATGCTCTTCAATGTCGAGATTGCTAACTGCAGCTAAGCAATGGGCACACCCGCACAAACACAAGCAAATACGGGCAGCTATATCGGGAATTAGAAAAAAAAATTAAAGTTTTACTTTTTATAACTGTACTGGGGGTTTACAGTGTCAGGGATTGTAGTGTTGGGTACGTAGACATTTGAGTGGACTCGCTCATGTGTGTTGACATTTCACAATCCAGACACTTGCAGGGGCTTGGACCTTTGGACTGCTCGGCAGTCGGACACGCCCCCTGCCTTCCTGCACAGTCCGAGTTAGACTTGGAGTGGAGTCAGCGTGCCCTCTTGAATATGCATAGCACGCTGACATCATACTGTTCAACTGCAGTCTCCGAGTAAGACTTATTTAGTCTTACACGGAGGATTCGTGAATCCGGGGGTGAGTGTTTTCACAGAAGTAAAAAATTCTAAAAAAAGTGACTTAGGTTCAAATGGAAGTGTCAAGAAGCAACTACATAAGAGCTCAACCTCCTAAACATTGATGAGTGCATATAAGCTAAAAGTTAGGAATATACATTAAAAAAGTGTCATGTGTAACGGGGGAGTAACAGCTTCCTGCCATAATTGTTACTCTATCCATATTATCATGGAATGTACATGGCCTCACAGGTAAACAGAAAAGCAAAGAGTACTGAATTATATTAATAGATGCAGGGTACAAATAACAATGTAGTAGTAGAAACTTTTGGGTAGAAATGAACTTGTGAATTTGACAAAGAAATTATTTCAGAGTGGATATTCAGCAGAATATCAGTGATAAAGGAAGAGGGAGTGATAATCTTTATAGCTAAAGGGACACAGTGATGGTGGAAGAGAAAAAAAGACAATATTAACAGATTTGTGGCAATTAGAGTTTACTGACTGGAGAGGAGGATTACATTTTATATTCTAGTTAAGAATACAGTTATGGGGCTTAAGAAAACGCTGACAGAAACAATCAAATTTCAGCAGGGAATACATTTTATCTGTGGGGAGTGAAACTTGGATTGCAAAAATGAGGCTGTATCAGATTGACCTGGAAAGGAAAATATAACAAGACAGGGTAGATTTCTGAAGACCATCTGAGAATATTTGGTATGGAAGATGTGAATTCAATAGTAGGAACTCAAACAGAATTTATATTGTTCTCCAAAGTACAAAAAATGGACTAGGCTGGATAGAAAATAATATATTTTGCAAGTGTGTGTTATTTAACTGAAAGCACAGACACACATCCAATAATTATTTCAGATCCCGCACCATTACAAATGAACACAAACATGTACAGTAGTGAAGTAAAACTGATTCACTGGTGCATTTTCCTCTTTCCTGTTGAAGAGAGACAAATTTAAGAAATTAGTAGTGGAAATAATTTGAGAGTTATTAGGGAAAATAGATTTCTTTCAGAAGTTATAGCTTGTGAATGCAATAAAATAAAATTTCATTTAAAAGCAGGGTAGAAATAAGAGAAGGAGAAATGTGAAAGGAGTGATAGCAATTATTTTGGGGGTTGACAAAGGTTAAAGTACTGCAGAATAAAGGGGATCTCACAGAATATGAAGATGGGCACCTTCAGGGTGCTGAAGGGAAAATAAGAAAGCATTTGAATAATATGCATGAAAGGTTGCCGTTAAGCAATTATATTTCATAGCAATGCCAGAGCACAATGGCTTTTCGCTCATCAGCTTATTCAACAGAAGGTACAAAGGGTTCTCATCAAACATTAGAAACATATTACAATAAAAATTAATTGAGATCCTATATATGTATTAGAAATATTTTGAACATATAAGACTCTGCAATTAATAGTTAAGATAGAAGAGATGAGATAACAATTGTGATGTATAATTAATCAACAGGGTAGTCTGCAGGAAGATATGGTATTCATGAGGAAGTTTGAAACTTGGGAAAAAGTGATAAATGTCTGCAAGATTTTGTTTAATAATATTTTAAAAGGTATGGAAGTACACACATTTTGGAAGAAACTTGTGGTAGTTCTATTACTCAAAGATGGCAAAGATCATTTTGAACCAGCTTCATATAGGCTACTTGGGGTTTATAAACCGGTAACCAAAATAGCGGTGAACTGGTGAAAAAACAAAAACTAAAACCAATAAAATCACCAGCAGGACTTATAGACCACAAATTTATTCAAAAGTTAAATATACAATTAAAACTAAATAAAACAGTGCTGACTGTAAACACTTTTTAAAAAATCAAACCATTTCTGCATTTTCTTTTAAAGCATGTAAAATGGATATAAAGTCATTCAATCCAGGACACAGGTTTGCTGCTAGACGGAGTTGCCACATCAGTTCCCTCTTATTTAAACTGTTTTTTTTCCAATTGTCACCCCTAGGGTTTATATCTATCACGTCCAGGATACCAAACTTAAACCCAGAAAAATTAGCACATGATTTACTATGCCTAAATAGATCATTAGTTTCTTTGGAATTCTTGATATCATATAAATGCTCATACATCCTGTACTTGAGAGCCCTCTCAGTTTTCCCAACATAAAACCCCAGGCAGGAATTACACTTAGCCAAATACACTATTTTACTAGTATGACAATTACCTTTTTTTAAAAAACACTGTGTCCTGATTAAAATTGTCAAGTTTTAAACTAGCAACTGACACTATAAATTTAGACTGTGCACAGCAACTACAAGCTTTGGTGAATTAATTTGATTTCAAACCACTGTTGTTAGTATTACCCTCTAAGGTGAACTATAAATTGTGACCTACTTTGGTACAAAAATGGGTTTTTTCACCCACTGATTGCAGAATACTATGGTCACCCCTGAAAATATTCTAATTCTTATGAAGAATATTCCTTATTTCATTATAATGATAACTATATTGTACAACACAGGCCTGCATAAAGTTGTTATTAAAACATTCTACTTTTTCAGCATTTTTTGTTTCAGAAGGTCCTTTACCTAACAAGGGCTTATATTTCAAACCCCACTCACTCAAAATATCCTGTAAAATGTTCTCAACAAATTCCAAAGGGTATCCTCTCTCCAAAAACATACTCTTCAGGCCATTGAATTCTTGAATTACATCCTCAAAATGAGAAGTCATCCTAGAAATTCTAATAGCCTGTCCCTTAACAATACTTTTTTTCTGATAGAGTGGGTGATGGCTTTGAAAATGGAGGTAAGAATTACAAAAAGTTTTTTTCCTATATACTTTAGATCTAAAGAAACCCAAGTCCTTAATAATAGCAGTATCCAAGTAGTGGATCTCCTTCTCATTATACTCATAAGTAAATTTTAAATAATGAGTGGAGCTGTTGAGATATTCAATAAAAACAGCAATATTTTCTTTGATACCCTTTCATAAAATAAAAATATCGTCCAGGTGCCTGCTGTAAAATAAAATATCTGAATAGAACCTACTTTCAAAAACAAATTCCTTCTTCCACCCTAATAAAACAATATTTGCATAACCAGGGGTGCAAGCTGCCCCCATAGCAACTCCCTTTATTTGTTGGAAGTATTGTCCTTCAAAAAATATAATTATTATCTAGTATCAAGGCCATAATCTCACAAACAAGCTGCACACGTTCTGGTGATAATTTAGAATAGTCAAACACCATTTTTTCAAAATAGTCTAAACCTTCCTCCCTAGGAATACAAGAAAATAAATCTTATACATCTATCATAAAAAAAAAAAAAAAAACAAATCAGAATTCCATAAGTCTGGCTTAATCTGCCCCAAGAAATCCTAAGAGTCCTTGACAAGATGTGGCACGCCCTCAACCATGTGCTTAACCATCTGGTCCACAAAAACAGCCAAATTATGTATCTTAGATCCCCCTGCTGCCACAATAGGCCTAAAGGGGGGGTGACAAAACATCTTTGTGGATCTTGGGGATGCCAAACATACTGGGTACCTTGGGAAAGGTATTTAATAAAAAAAGAATAAGTTTTTTGACTAATCTTTTGTTCCAACAAGTATTCTTCCAAAAAACCATCAATTCGCTGATAAGAAATGTTAATTTGGTTTTTGGATACCTGTAAGTAACTTTCTTCCTGAAACAAAATAGCTTGAATAAGGTTTCTATAGTCTTCACTATCAAAAATTACAAGCCTCCCCCTTATCTGGGGTCATTATACATATGCTTGTATCACACTTCAGAGAATTAAGTAATTCCTTCTCTTTGGAATTCAAGTTATAAAATAGTTTCTTATTATTAGCCCAACGTTGGTAAAGATCTTGTTTAACCACATTCTTATAACTAGCCACCAAAGGATGCAAGGGGGAGTTGAATACACTATTTTTTCTTAAGGCTGTGATTCTCTGCCCAACTTTATCTGTATTTTTACCAGAAAACAACAGCCGAAAATTTACTTTCCTTGTATACATGTGAATATCAAGCAGTAGTTCTGCTATATCGGGTACTCTAGCAGGAACAAACTTGAACCTTTTGGAAAAAAGTGAAAAATATTCTTCAGAGATGACCCTGTCAGTATAATTATAAATATTAAATCCTTTAAAGGTTAAAAACAATGTTAGAATAGGGAGAAATTCCATCTAATACCTGCCCCTGCCTCTCCCCTTGTAATAATGACCTCTGCGGGCAGGGTAGTCAGAGTTGTAATAATATTGGGCTCCTTGTTGTCTGTTCGCTATTCTTTCCAAGTGTCTTAGAGTGGGAAAATCCTCATCTGCATGGAATTCATCATTAAATGGATTCTCAAAAGGGGTCCCATTCTTGGGGACATCTGCATAAATTTCCCCTTCTTGGTAATTGTATCTACCAAATCCAAATTCCTCACTCTGTCTATCAATAAAAAGTCTGTTTGTAGGGCATACTGTTTTAGATTTATACTGTTGAACATCTCTATTGAGCTACCTTTTCTTTTTCTGAAACTGTATGTTACACTTTTTATCAACCCTATCAAGAACCTTAAAATACAACTCATCATACTGAGGAAATAATAAATCTTCCAAAATATCCCTGTTTAATATTTCAACCTCTTTTTGTATTTTAGCCTTCATTTGTTCTTGAAAAACTAACACCTTGTTAAGCAGCTCAATACCCCATTTATCAAACAGACTTATAAAATCTTTAACCATATCAGTGTCATAGTACAATCTAAAGGGAAATTTAAAAACACGTAGTCCTTGTGAAACCACCTTCAGTCTGATACATTCATTAAAATAAAACATTTCCATTTGCAAAGTTTTGAGTTTATACATTTTTTTCTCAAACCCAAAAATCATGTCTCTTATAGAGGAATAATTATTATCGTTTCCTCTTAATCTCACAGTTATTTTCACCACAGTTCTTAAGTTCCAAAAAATTAAACTTTTTATTCAAAAAAACTTTTAATTTAGAACTGGCCTCTCCTGAGGCCTTGGGTGAACTGGAGGCACCAGTAAAACAACCAGACTGTTTGTTAGAAGCTGTAACATCGGCTTCAAACCTCCCCTTAGAAACAGAATGACAAACAGTATCTGGCTTGTTGTTCACAGTTTTTAACGGTAAATCCGGTGCACTCACCTGTATAACCTCGACATCTTTGCCAAAATACACCACTCCATTGGTGTTAGGATGCTCCGGACAAGCATTAGAACCAGAAAACTGATTTTTGACTGGAAAAGAAACCATACGATGCTCAATGGTGGAAGCAGCTTGTTCTGAATGAACAACGGCTTCAGTAGTCATGTCATTATGTCTCCGACCTTGACGCTCGTTGGTTACATCCACAGTAACCAAATGACTGCCAGAAACATTATCAGCCCTCTCAGAACTTCCCTTCACATCAGGGCCAAGCTCTAAAGAGTGACTGTGAGTAATTTTTGATGAAAAAAGTTCCATAAAATGAGCCAACTCACTTCTGAGCTCAGCAACATCTTTCTTCAGTTCTAAAATGTCCAAGGACTGCCCGAATCCAAAATCCACAGGCAGACCTATGGAATCCAATTAATCCATATGCCCAACTCCACCAAATAAAACCAGTAACCAAAATAGTGGTGAACTGGTGAAAAAACAAAAACTAAAATCAATAAAATCACCAGCAGGACTTATAGACCACAAATTTATTCAAAAGTTAAGCGCTTTCATCAAGAAACATTGACTTCATCAGAACAATTAGAAAGGCAGTCATATGATTTAAATACATCACAATTGCACAGGATAGGCTGAATTCCCACCAATCAATTAAATTGGTTTAGAATAAATTATTACCATAAATTTGAAATTAAAACTAAATAAAACAGTGCTGATTGTAAACACTTTTTAAAAAATCAAACCCTTTCTGCTTTTTCTTTTAGAGCAGGTAAAATGGATATAAAGTCATTCAATCCAGGACACAGGTTTGCTGCTAGAAAGAGTTGCCACATCAATTCCCCCTTATTTAAAGTGTTTTTCTAATTGCCACCCCTAGGGTTTATATCTATCATGTCCAGGATACCAAACTTAAACCCAGAAAAATTAGCACATGATTTACTATGCCTAAATAGAGCATTAGTTTCTTTGGAATTCTTGATAGCATATAAATGCTCATATATCCTGGACTTGAGAGCCCTCTCAGTTTTCCCAACATAAAACCCCGAGCAGGAATTACACTTAGCCAAATACACTATTTTACTAGTATGACAATTACCTTTTTTAAAAAACACTGTGTCCTGATTAAAATTGTCAAGTTTTAAACTAACAACTGACAATATAAATTTACACTGTGCACAACAACCACAAGCTTTGGTGATTTCATTTGATTTCAAACCACTGTTGTTCATATTACCCTCTAAGATGAACTTTAAACTGTGACCTACTTTAGTACAAAAAATAGGTTTGTCACCCACTGCTTGCAGAATACTATGGTCACCCCTGAAAATATTCCAATTCTTATGAGGATTATTCCTTATTTCATTATAATGAGAACTATATTGTACAACACAGGCCTGTATGTGTATATATATATATATATATCTAAGGATTTTGATATGGTAGCTAAAGATATGCAGAATGAGACTAAAGAAAAGATAATACAAACAATGCAAAACTGGAAGCTCTTGATTATGGATATAGATATTAAGATACAAGCACTGAAAATGTTTTTTTCCTTTAATTTTATATGCAATGGAAACATATTTTCATCAGCTTGAGGAGAAGTTGTGAATACTAATTATTACAGATCTGAAAGATTTGATTTGGGAGGGGGAGTTGGCAAGAGTTAAGTGGGATAAATTATTTCTTCCAGTAGAACTAAGTAGTGTTGCTTCTATTCTTAAAGAGATAATTTAGAGCTATACAGTTAAGGCTCATGTGTGTAACCCAAGCAGAAGGTTATAAATCATAGTGGAGGCGGGTGATGACCAAATGGAGGAATTCAATAAATAAGGGGGGAAGTAGGAATTTTGATGCAGGTCCTTAGAAAAAGATAATACCACTTATCCAGATCATTGTATTCATAAAGTAGTAGAAAGTATTCTATGAGCTAAGCCAACACTGGAGTGGTGAAAAGAGATTTTATGAATAGGGAGTCTGCATATAGGGATACAGAAAATAGGCAACAGGATGTTAGAATTTACAGAAGAAGAGCAGTGAAGGGACTAAGGTATTGGAAGCAAACAATTAGGAAGTGAAAGTTAATAGAGTAGGATAAGGCCATGCAGAGGTTTGGACTAATGGTTAGAAACAGCTTTCCATACTATAGACTGATAACTGAATATTGGCAAAGATTAATAGATGAGGGTATTCAGTGAAAATCCAGCTATGTTAGAGATTTTAGTTGAGTCTAGAACTGAAGTGTTTCCTGCAGCTGCTTGCCTTGCATATTTTAACGTCTTCATGCCTCTCTATATAATGATATGCTGTTATATATTTAGCAAAAGCCATCCCAGTTATTATGGCTACATCTTATCCAAAAATCTCTGCAAAGCACAATTCCATTTTACCATAGATGTTTTGACTTTGTAAACTGCTTATTGAACTAAATTTTGTAGCATATTTTTTGCACATGTAAGTATGTTTATGGTTTTCAGCATATCCTTGTATCTGTAAATATATCTTGTTCATTTCTTATGTGATCCTACTCACCTGGGCTGCGTGTGTGCCTGCAAATGGGGCATTGAGATCAGTGCACTACATTGGTAAACAAATATAAATAAATAAAACAATAAATTAAATGTAGTTACTTAAAGAGGGATAATTAGTAGGGCATATGAAATATTGCATGATAAGTGTAAGAATCGATCAGAGCAATGGATTAACACCTGTATGGCTCCCAGGCATATAACAGAGACAAGAAGGTATATCACTTTTCTTTGCAAGTGTTTGTAAAAATTTATTTCTAAACTCAAGTTGACTTCAGAGAAATTTGCCCCTCTGGTAGATAGCAATAGTTGGAGGTATGACTGGGAATGGAGCAGTAATGTGTATTCATAGGATAAAATAATTTGGCACATTAAAAAAATCCTTAAAGATTATTTTTCACAAATGCTGGAGGAGAAAATCATTGCAACTAAGAAAATATTCTTTTGAGCTGGGAAATATAGACTTTGAGTTGACTAAACATAGTACGACCTTACTAAGTTTAATTCTATTGGCTGCCGAAAAAAGCAGTTAATTGACAATGGAAATCAAAATCTCAACCAGTTGTAATTGAAGTACTGGATATTGTTAAGAAGATAAGCAAACTAAAGGTTAGATCCTTAGTAAAAGGAAAGATTAAATTGCATTGAAGTAAATGGGATCTGTAGGAACAATTGACAGAGAATAATGTTCAGGAGGATGAGTGTGGATTAAAGGAAGGAAGGAATGAACAATTTATATAATGGCAGAGTGAATGATCATTATTAAAAAAGAAACATATGAGTATATTGCACTCAAAATGTCACTATGGTCTGTTATATTTAAATACGTGTATGTTCACCTCTGTCATTGTTTTGGTTGAGATTTTATAAATATGCTTTTTAAAAAACTCTATCCATGCTACATGTGGTGTTAATGAAAGTTGGTTGTTCCAGTTATGCATGCCTAATTGCTGAATTTTATGCCATTTGCCTCTAAAACTGTGTTTGATGCCCTAGTTCATGTCTGGAAAGAATCCTTGAATGAACCCTCCCACTCATTTGACAGACAAATAAATAAATATACACAGGCAGAAGAGCAATGGGTTTGTTGCATTATGTAGTAATGCTGCAAACTACAACCTGCGTGATTACATTGTTGTGTTAGTTCATTACAGACTGAGCCATATGTTAGAGTGCCTCTGCTTATAGCTGAATCTCTATTATGTGGATGTCTTAGAAACAACAATAGGAAAGTGGAGGAGGAAGACTTAGGATTTTTGCTTGGAAATGTTTGCATAGGTATTTTTATACCCCAAGCTGACTCCAGAGAAATGTTCTTGTGCAGACAGCAAATGTTGGAGATGTGATGGTAAAGAAAGAGGTAACTGGGAACATATTTTCTGGGAGTGTTATGAGTTGGCAGACTGTAATGATTCCCTCCAGACTGATCTGTCAGAGATACTGGATGAGCAAACAAGTGTAACTAAGGAAATGATTTTTTTTGAGATATGATATAGAATCGGAATTGCTTAGACATAATAAGGCCTTGCTGAGTCTAATTATGGTCGCTGCCAAAAAAGCAATTATCAGAAAATGGAAATCAAAGTCTAAACCAACTGTACGAGAAGTAGTGAACATAGTAACAGAGATAAAACAACTGAAACTGGGATCTGTAGAAAAGGGTAGGAGCAAATTAGATAGAAAAAATGGGAATTGCTAGAACAATACATGCAGAGGAGGAACACGATTTAAACAAAGGTGGGATTTGAATGAGCTATGTAATGTTTGACACTGGATAGATTATAAGTGAAGTATAATGCTTGCAGTTTCAGCTATGTCAAAATGGTTTGTGATGTATAATGTTTGCAACTAAGAAATAACTTCCAAGAAACCAAGGCAAATAAGATAAAAGATAATCCACAGACAGGAAGAACCGAACCAAAAAGCACAAAGTGCAGCTTTATTGAACAACAAACAGGTCAATAAATCAAGCGCTTTCGCCAGGCAAATACCTGGCTTTCCCAAGATAAAAATTAGTGCGAAATATGCCAAATATTCTTTGATAAGAGAGGTCTGAAAATTTAAAGTATTCTTGAAGAAGGATTACAGTATTTTCCTAAGGAAGAAATAGAACCAGCTAGCAAACCACACAGCACATACTATTCTTTTGATTATAGCAGTTGGGATATACGGCTAACAGAGCTTATGTAAATAATGTTTGTTTTTCCAAATCAAACATGGGGACTGACATTAGATTAACATGTGGATTTTCTAATAATAATTATCATGCATCACATACAGTTTGCAAATGTATTATATTTTAAATAGAAGTATGCAGGTAAAGATGATAGAAGCAGAATATACAAGGGTATTAAAATCATCAATGACTGCATTGCTTTATACAAGCATAGTCATATTTGCAAAAGTCTTAGAATATTTTGTTTATTGAGTTTGGTAATGCTAGTGAAGGCTTTTATGGAAGAAGACATCAGCTATACTAGAAAAGCATCATCATCTGTAATCATTCTGTCTGATCTCACCATTTGGCCCTTAATAAGTCCTTTTTATGGTGAAAAGGGTAACAACTTTAAAAAAAAGGATTTAGAATGTGTAGCTTTATGGTAGATATTAGAATGAAATCTGTTTGTCCTCTAGATGTAGCACCATCTGCAATAACTTTCATGATGTGTGAACTTCAAAATACTAGTTGTAGAGTGGTAGAGCATAAACCCATTTAAATGTTTAGGTGTCCTATGCCAAAGATACAGTTATCATCAGGGTATCTTAAAATCTTACATAATGCCTCAGACATACAGAATATTAAGAAGAGAAAATAAATTGTCATCCCCAGAACCACTGAACAATATTAGAAAAATGTAGGCACAAGCTGCCTCCATAGCAACTCCTGAAGACTGGTGATAAATCCCACCCTCAAAATAGAAAAAAATTGTTACAAAGCACTAACTCCATAAACAAGGAAATCAACTTAATATCATTACCTGACAAAACATCAGCAGTGAACAGAACTTCATGAAATCGCAGTAAGCCTACATAATGTGGAATTATTGTAAATTGATCAATTACATCTATTGTAACAAGCATTACATCATGTTCATCACATAGTTCAGTTGTAATACCTCATAAAATATCAAATGAATCTTTATGAAGATAATCAAATTTCAAACAAAACTGTTTCAACTTGAAAACCAATAAAAAATGCCAATGGCTGAATATTCACTACACTACTATCCACTATCAGAAGTGATGGCGGATTTTTCACATTTTATGTATTTTGGAATAATGAAGATACACAGAATTTTACCTTTTTCATCTTTTTAAAATATACATAACCTGGGTGTTATTTCATGCTGCAAATCATACAATAAATATCTATATACCTATCAACCGTATTTACTTCATTGAGTGATACTGAATAAATATTCTGTTTGTATAATCAGCTTAATCCATCGTTGCTAGGGTCTATATTATAAACGCAAAAGCTGTAAACAGTGACTACATCTACATCGACACACAAAGGTCGATGTACAAAAAGAGCGAAATACGTAATCAGTAAAAATGAAAATGCTGAATATATTTCGTCAACCAACAGCGCCATGCAGGTAAACTCAAACTAACTAAATAAAATTAAATGAACACACTTTTGCACCCCCACCCCCTACTTAAATATACTAACTGTGAGACTGCACTACAGTGGGGAAAAGGATATATTTCCTCATCCCCACGATCGCCCTGCTGGCCAAGCAAATACATTTGGTGTATTTATTTTGGCCGATTATGTATTTTACTGTTTTTGTACATTGACTTTTATGTGTCGATGTAGATGTATTCACTATTTTGAGCTTTCGTGTTTATAATATAGACCCTTATTGCTATACAACCCCCTCTATCTGGTTTCATAAATCTATACTGTTTATCATTAGCCAAGCTCGAGAATAATGCATTTTCATCACCTGACAAAGTATACCAAAAATAGCCACTAAAAGGATATAGGGCAGATTATAATATATAGTACCGGTGGCTAAATCATAAAACAAAATAGAAAAATTAAATTTTTGAACAAACTTATGCTTGCACAATGTAAAGTCTTTTTTAAACAGTTTTAATAAGGGTCAGTAATGTCCAGTGTGCTATAATTGAAAATTATAAAATTATTCTGGCATAAAACATTACATTCCTCCAACAAAATTAATCCTGTTTTAGTCTTAGACTGTTTGAACACCTGCATCCTCTCCCTTTCCCACTCAAAGAGGAAGTCATATGTTACTCTTCCTGCTCTGTGTATTTGTTCCTATAAGGCTGATTCATTCTTGCTGATGCATGCATCTGATTGGCCAATTTCTGGTCTATATAGGAGGAGGATATTCCTCTTCTGTCTTTATTATAAAAGTTGGTTTGTGTACATGTGTCTGTGCAGCAGCATCATTGCTAGAATCCAATGTAGTGTTATTATAATTGTTACTTGAGAGTACAGGACATGCATTACTGTTCTTATAATCATTCCTGTCCCTGTATAATTACTTTAGTATCTGCTTCTTAATATCATCACAGATGTTCTCAGCTTTAATGAACACCTCCTCATAATTCTTCTGGTTATGTTTGAACAGCAAATTATTCTTAATATGCAAGTGTAAAACATTTTAAAAATGCATGTGTACATACCTGCCTGGGTTTATAATTTATAAGTGCTAATTGTATTAAAAATTGCATATGTACATAGGTACTTAGGTCTATAAGTCCTAATAGTTCTATAAAATGCATTTGTACATGCCTGCCTGGGTGTATAGGTACTAATGCCATCTGCCTGGGTGTATAAGTGCTAAACTGTTTTAAAAAATGAATATGTACATATGTGCTTTGGTCTGTAAGTGTTAATAGTTCCTTAAAATGCATATGTACTGTCTGGGTCTATGAATACTATTTGTTTTAAAAAAATGCATATATAGATATGTTCTTAAGTCTGTAAGCACTAGTAGGTCTCCAAAATGCATACACACATACCTGCCTGGGTCTATAAATACTAATGTCATATGCTTGATTGTTGTAGGATCTGTGTTAATATATTAGAATTGATTTTATACGACAATGAAATATCAGAGACCACCATCCAAGCAACCACATTCCTAGTAGGCCTAAAACCTTTGCATATTCATGAGGACTTGAAAGTCTTTCATTCTGCACATGTAGGTCTGCTTTTGCAACCAAATATTTATCTCTAGTTAAGGAATGAAGGACCAAGAATACCATATGATTTTAAGGGTGGATGCACATTTAGAATTGCATGGATCACTAAAAATGAGATATTAGGTTTATAGCTTAATGTTTCAATACCATAGTTATATAGCATTCTGGTAAAAAAAAAATATTACAGTAGTAGGTGTTGTGACCATTTTAATTCAGTTTGGCAGACAATATTAACTGTACCAGATTAGCCATTAGTGCCATGACACATGCTTAGGCGGTGCAGTCGGGAGCACTAATATTGGCATGTGTCTACCCTAAACAAAAACACTACAGAAAATTAAAGTAGTGCAGGTAATCATTTCATGAATAGCATGTTTTTCCAGTTTACATGTCTTAAACGAGCGCAAAACACCCAAGTGTTCCAGTTTTGCACATATTACCTAGTTAACCAGCGAGAATGCAGGGCTTGTTAGGGATATCAGTAATGGATTGTTTCACTTATCTTAGTCTCCTGTTTGCTGTTGGTAGGCAACTTAGATTGCTTCTTATTACTTGACTATATTTTAGTGTGACAGCTTAGTCATAATGCAGCAGCATTTCCTTGAAGAACACCTAGGATTGCTCCTGCATGAGCCTAGGATGGTATGGATAAATGATTAATCATCAAATGATTCAGTACTGATCACATAGACGACATACTGACCTGCAAGTTTATAACTGCATTATGAATGCATACTTTCTGAGACCTCCTAAAAACAGAAGCACTGAACTTTACATACAAAAATCAATGATTTTTCTAAAATGGATCAAAGAGCAGAGCACTAAAATCTGTATAATATAGTTATATAAGTTATTCCTTTCTCTCTCAATCTCTCTCTCCGGAAAATAAATATGAAGATTACAGGATCATCATTACATTATATCTTAGGAAACATGATTATAACCAGATAGTGGTCCATATGGGAGAGAATGACCTTTTATGTTTTACCCAGGGGAACATACAGAAGGATATGATTAAGCTTGCTATGCATGCTTTTGAGGCACTGCTCTAGTGTGATATTTTGCAATAACCTGAATGATGCCAAGGTTCAAAGACAAGATCAATGGCTTTAATAATTGGCTGAGTAGCTGGTGTCATTCTAGGGGGATTTAATATGTTTCAGATTAGAATGAGGTGGCTGACAAGCCTTCCTGCTTTGCCAGGGATGGCCTGCACCACTCTTACTGATGCTTTCATATTCTGGCTAAATCCTTTGTTGCCCCCGTACTGCATTTTTTTAGGCAGAGTAGATCTGATAGACATTCCAAAGTAGTAGATTCTAATCTGGAATACATTAATGTGACTGTACTCAGTGCCAGGAACCTTAACAAAAATACCTGAAATTGATGCTTTCCTGTAACACATTCATGTATATATAGTTAGAGAAATATGGTTTCAGAGCAATGAAAGGACTCCATCTGTATCTGGGTATAATATCTATCACATCTTCAAACCTACTGACAATGCTTGGGGAGTATCAGTGTTTGACAAGGATATTATCATCTCACAACAAATTCCTTGGGACACCACATTTGAATGCCAAGAAGTCCAAATCAAAATAAATAGGGCAAGTTACTACTTCATAGATTGGTATAGAAGACCCTATATACCCCTTTCTGAGCACAGTAAGTATCTCAACACATTAGCCAAAATTCCCATTAAACCCAAGATCCTTCTACTGGAGGACTTCAACTATCCATAAACAAACTGGCTGAGCTACACTTCCAATGGTCAGCATGCCAGTGCTTCCTTGATATTATAAATTATAACTTACTTTCACAAACAGTAAAACATCCTACTCAAGACCTCAGTATCCTGGAACCAGTCCTCATGAATCTGGCCGCTTCTTGCAGATCTCCATATGTATCATTATACCTTGTTAAATTGGACCATCATTTATTGTCCCTTTCCTTCAAAGCTGGTGGTACTTCCACCGTTAATAGATCTGTGTTTAGAGGTTTCTCAAAAGCAAACCTTTTTCAGTTACTTGATGATCTAAGTAAATGTATCCTCTTCTGAAGGCTCCTATTGCTAAAGCTGCTTCTGATGTCTCTGACTTCTACTTCCACTTAAATAGTTATATCGATAAGGCAGTTCTTATCTGTACCGAATGTAATGCAAAGTTTAAAAACAAACCCTTGTGCTGGAATGCCCATAAAACTGACTATGTAACAAGATAAAGAAAGTGCTTAATGCTTATAAGAGGTCTAATTTCCCCTACATTAAGAGCACACTTAAGCAAAATAACAAAAACAGCTTAAAGTAGCCATTAGGATGTTCAGATCTGAATATAAGCATAAAATAGCCTCTAAAACCAAAAACAGCTACCTTTTTTTCTTTAGTTATACAAGGAAGTTAAGAATTAACACCCAACAATGTTCAGGGCTAGTCCACAATAATACTGCAATCTCTGACCATAGGAAATAGCTAATATACTAGGTAGCACATTTAGTGCATAGTTTTGTCCATACACAGTTATAGCTATTCCAAAGATTCCACAATCTCAGCCAGCCCCTTTAATTGCTAAGGAACAAGTTCTCTCATCCCTGTCAAAAACTATAAATACTTCATCCATGGACCCTGATAATATAACAGATTGCTGGATAATCAGTGCCAAATATGACCTTTCTGAACCCCTGCTTCACCTCTTTTATCTGAGCTTCTCCACTGGTTATATTCCTGAAGCCCACAAATCAGCCATTGAAATAAAATTTCATGAAGGTGACCCAGTTAAGGGCCATGCTAATTATAGACGCATTTGAGTCACACACCTCATATATCAAGCTACAAAGTGCTTTGTCTTAGATATCATTAATCTGAACATTGAAACTCCCTTAACCCTGGATCCTCATCAATTTGATGTTGTCAAAGAAAGGTACTGCCTATTTAACCCAATAAATTTCTTTTGAAAAGTAAAATAAGCAGTGGATAGTGGTTAGTTAGAGTATACAGCATGTCTAAACTTGGCCAAAGTGACACTAAGCCCCATACAGATATTATCGATAAACTTGTACATTTGAATATGAATCCTTATATCATGTGGTGGATAGCTGACTGGTTATCTGACATAACCCATGTGGTTGGAATGTCCTACTTCTGAAAGCAAAACATTTACCAGTGGCATACCATAAGGCTCAGTTCTGGGACCTCTCCTATTTGGCATCTATTTCTCAGACCTTCAGGCCTGCACACCTGGCCTGTGGTTAACTAACTTCGCAGACAACCTTAAACTGAGTGTTGTAATTCTGTCTTGAACTGAATCATAATTTCTCCAGAGTAAGTTAGACCTTGTTAACAATTGGTGCAAGGATAATGGTCTCAAATTAAATGTAAAAAAATGTATAATAGTTCATTTTGTAAACAAGACAGTTTCATTTACCATATAGACTAGAGGCCTCTCCCAAACTAGTCCCTGTTCTAAGGTATACAAGTGCTGTTGATAATTTGTTATCATCTAACTATCATGTATCCACAGTAGTTCATTAAGCCTTTTATCTAGCTCATCTCATTCACAAAAACATGTCCAGTAGATCCAGAGAAGTCTTAATTACCCTTTACTCATATCTTATCAGATCCTTTGTTCAACATAACACGTGTTTGTCTAAACGTATCACACAGCATGAGAAACCTCAGAGATACTAAAAAAGATCAGTCACCTCAATATTCTCAGCTATTGGGTAAAACTGGCAGTCCTTTCTCTGTGCTCAGTCTTTTACTGACTCCTCTATGGAGATCTGTACCTAGCTAAGAAAGATCCAACCTAAAGGAACTAAATCTTCATCAGCAGATAAATAAGACATACCAGCATGATAGATTCATATCCCAGTGTATCCCTAAACTCTGGAATAAGCTTCTACTACATGTCAAGCAGAGTAGCACCCCTGCCAACTTCAAGGTAAGCCTAAATAATCGGATGGGCAACAACAAATTCTCCCCTAGACTATCTTGTCTTACCCTCCTTGAGGCTAGATGGAACCTTTGATTATGGTTTTTGTCTAGGCTTGTAATGATCTGCTGAGTGATTGTCTGGTTCTCACCTATGAACCCCTGAATGTATACGTTAAGTGTTGTTGACATAGCATCTACATTTAAAAGGAAATTGTTTCATGCCACTGCCTGAATATTATTCTCTAAAGAATCATCAGATTTGCTTCGAAATGGGCCAATGTCTTACTCTTATGAGAATAAAAATCTTCACATATGCTTTTCTTTGCTACAATAGCATTTACAGGTATATGGTTTATATTTGTACAGCTGGAAAACCTTCTCTCTTTAATAGTTACTACCTCTAACAGAAATCGAAATACACCACAATCCACTTCCAGTAAAATATGTAGATTCATCTGCTACTCCACTAAATAAAACAATCACCGGCAAAGAATATCCAAAGCTAAATGGTTACCAATTAAGCATGTAGATGACTTGCAGCCTTAATCTCAGCTATTTCAACTTTTACAGTCTAAAGCATTGTATCCAATAGCTTCTAAAGCCAACATGAAACTGGGAATCTCTTCCTCCACAACTTAAAACACTTGAACTCATATCTTCATTTCTGGACCAAATAAAAGTGCATGTTTTCTGCCATTCTATATAACCTAAATCCAACTTTGTCTTCCTTTGTCTAATTACTGTAATATCCATAAACTACTTCCATCGGTCACTGTATCAAACTATTTTAGACATGTTCAAATTGTGTGTGTGTATATGTGTGTGTGTGTATATATATATATATATATATATATATATATATATATATATATATATATATATATATATATATATATATATATATATATGTGTGTGTATATATATATATATATATATATATATATATATATATATATATATATATATTCATAGGTTCATACTAGGCTATCTGCCCTAGGGCATTTATAAGCCTAGTCAGAGTGTGTTTGGCTTTCGCCACCCATTTTAAATGAATTTTGCTATGCCCTTTTTCGAGGTTAGTATACTGTGCCTCTGTCTAACAGTGACAAAGAAGTGATACCCGGGGTAAACCTAATATCTCCCATATATGTGATTTGCAGCTGTACATGTATGAGTGTTGGTATCTGAACAACATATACAGTTCTGGGGTAAACCTACTATCTCCCATATATGTGATTTGCAGCTGTACATGTATGAGTGTTGGTATCTGAACAACATATACAGTTCTGGTGTAAACCTACTATCTCCCATATATGTGATTTGCAGCTGTACATGTATGAGTGTTGGTATCTGAACAACATATACAGTTCTTGGAATTCATTAACAGGTTTGTGTTGGAAAGAACCTGCTCCCATGACATGGAAATCTGTGATTCAGAGACATGTTAGCTGTGAAGAGGTAAGATCTGAGTATCAATTAATTTGCATGTCTCTGAATCACAGTTACTACTACAATGTGCAGATCATTGCTGATCTGAACATTGTGATAGTAAACTGGTGCTCTTTCAGGAGCTAGCATCCTGCCATAGTCACTCTTACATGCAACAAGTACACATTCAAACACATACATAACACAGTTCCAGTATCTGTTCCCCTTGACTTGTATTCCCTTCTGTGGTCTCCTCCACTCTCACCCACCTTACTAGTTCATGTGCTGTTCATAGGTTCATAGGTTAGTACTAGGCTATTGACCCTAGGGCCTATACAAGCCTAGCCATAACAATTCCCTGGCTATTTCTCCCCACAATATTTACTTCCCTGGACCCCTGTCTAGCAAGGCAACTGATGTGATCCCTGGGGTGAATCTCCTATCTCCCATCCAATCATCAAGGTTCCTTTTGAAGAGGGCCAAAGAGGCGCTCTGCTTGACATGTATGGGGAGTCTATTCCAGGGTCTGGGGAGTCTCTGTGTCAGGAACCTATCCCTCCAGCATGTTTTGTTCATTGTGATGACAAGGTTTAGATGCCTGGAACATGTGACTCTGAGGGATTGGGATTTGTTGAACCCCTGGTGTCTAATGTTTTCCACCTCACCCCGCTCTCCCTATTGATGCTAGTGCCATTACGGTACTTACGTAAATACTCATCCCTGGTGCACAGTGAATTCCTCTATTCCAATCCCCATAGTGGTGTTGGTGCAATAAAGACAACTAGGTAAATAATCATCTCTGTTGGCTCCTCCTACCCCCAGTCTTCACACTACAGTCAAGGCAGCTATTTGAGCTTAGGCTTTACAGCAATGTGTTGGGATCAACCACCCTGATCCACATGGCTAAGTGGTTTCTTGAACATTTTGACATGTAGCAGTCTTCCTGGAGGTGGTTCTAGGATAGACAGCACATGGTCTTCCCACTGGTCTTCTTCATTAGTATTGAACACAGCCTCATGGACAGCTCTATATGGTGTTGTATGTTTTTTTATGCTAGAGCACTATGTAACACCATGTTAGGGCTATCTTAGAATTCAAAAAGCTTATCTCATCATGTACTTGGAGGTGTATACATCATGGCACCTTCATAGGCTCATAGATCAGTACAAGGAAACTGCCTTTCTGAGCCATTTTAAGACTATCCAATTATCTCATGTGAGAATCAAACTTTGTACTTTGTGCCTATAAGGTACACACCTTAACCATTATTCCAAGCTAGAAATCCTAGGTTCTTAAATAAGTTGCAGGCTAACTGTCTTTGTGGGCGATTACAAGGCTAGCCAATTATCCTATAGGAGAATCAGTCCCTGCACCTTGTGACTATAATGTGAACACCTTAACCACTATGCCAACCTCCCACTCTCATGAATTTACACTGACATGTCTTTGTTTCCTTGTTTAATAGTCATCATAATATCCATTTGCATATTGTGCCTATGGTATGATTTCACTTACATACCCTTTTAATAGGTTCATAGGTAAGTACTAGACTAGCTACCCTTGCAGGCCATTTTAAGCCTAGGCCAATTTCCCTTTTTGTGCTTGAATTAACTTATCCCATTTGGGTACTGATTGGCCTTACCCACCTCATGATTGATAATTATATATTACCCCTACTGAGAATAACTGGGTTTGTATCATAGATCATTTGAGAGGACCCATGCATGGGAAAAAGCATTTAGAATCTGCCTCTGAACATTAGTAGAACAGCAGGTAGTCTGAGATAAATTTTCTGTTTCCCATCCATAGATTCAAGTTGCACTTGAACATGGAGAGGGATGAACTTTGTTCTATGTGGATGGGGAGTCTGTTCCAGGACAGTGGTATCATCTGCACAATATACCTGTCCCTCCAAACTGTTCTGATGATGTTGCAAAAGATGTTTAGATCCTTAGAGCAAGGATTTCTAATGCCATTTTACTTGCTGATATGCAGTAAATCCATCAGCAATGTGTTGGAGGATGCCTTGTATGCAGGACACAGGTCCCCTCTTAGCAGTCTGTAGAATAACGAATATAGTACTAGGACTTTGAATCAGTTCATGCAGGTCATGTTGTTTAGGGTTTGTATCCTTTTATTAAGGTATCTTTGTGGGCATTCCAGTTGTTACATGTGTCTGGACATATACATACCAAAGGGGTCATTATATTTACTGTCCTTTGGTATGTATCTGTCAAAGGTGCATTATATTCAATGATTGCCTAATGAGTGCTAAATAAAGGGGGTCAATGATATCCATAGATCTAGACACAATATGTTGTTTATAAACTTTGCAATATAGAAAGACTTTCTTACAACAATGGGCACATGTTGGTCAAAGGTGATGTTAATGTGCGCATAAGTTCCCCAATCCCATACAACTGGATCAACTCTTAGGGACATATTGTATAGGTGGTAGTTCCCTGGGGTAAATGACTTATCAAAAAATACAATAATTAATTTTTTTGGCATTTAATTTCAGCCCATGATTTTGGCATTAGTTATTTATTTGGGATAAACTTTCTTGCAGGATGGCAACGCCATGTGAGGGTTCTCTAACTGCATCTAGTATTCAGTCATTGGCAAATTTAGTCAGCCAGTGCTTTTTCTATTAGCTTTTCTATTAGCTTTTAGTTCAGAAAAGTAGATGCCAAACGGGAAAGGTCCCAGCACAGAACCCTAGGGGGATTCAACAATGGTGGCTGGTTTCTTTGTGGAGGTAACTTCCCGTATTTTTATTTGTTTACATACGTTGTTTCTGTACAGTCTTCTATGCTAAACTTGACATTGACACATTCTGATCAGCATTCCATCACAGTTAACAAATATAAATGAATGAATGAATTGTGTTATTAATTAAATAAACAAATGAGTTGTGAAAACATGCCTTAATGAAATAGAAATCATGCATCCTTGAATGTCTTGCATTATAAATGGAAGCTGGACTATACAAGGAATTTTTTATTCCTTCGGAGCTGTTTGACTAAAATGGTCTAACCTTTCTTAAATTCTGAAAAAGTTTCTATTTAAAACAAAAGCACTCAAACATATTTTGGAGTGGATCTTTGACTTGGTTCCTTTGTTTTTGTTTTTTTATTTTATATCAGTTTGTGTGTTTTGTCATCAAAACTTTCTTAAATTCATGTTCTCTTATTTTACTATTAGAGGTTTCATAAAATTTCCTTCTGCTTGATTTTTCAGAGTCCCATTCTGTAATGTCCCTCTTTTACTTAATTATTTTTTTTGACATTTTACCATTTTCTAGACTGCAGGGGATTTTGCTTTTGAGTGTGTAGCTGGGTGTGAAGCACATACCATTTTGATATTTTGATTGCTCATTCTAGCTAGATAACACTTCTTATTCTAGTAATACTGCTATCATTCTGATATTGACCATGCATCTTTTTATCATGCTATGTACTTGAGGCCATGGCAGAGTAATCTTCCTGAATTGTACCTCAAGTATTCTGTGAAAATGTTTAAACTGGAAACTATTGAGCAGTTACTGACTTTCTTACTTTTGATATGACAACAACATGAAAAAATGTCCTATCAAAATATAATGATACATCTAGAATATTTTGGCAAATATTTCTCTGTGAATCTGAGGTGATTCTGACATTTTTCAAATTTCTTTATGTTGGCCTACATGTGTAGTCATCTTTGCTTGTTTTATACCATTTCTTGTACTGTAGAGGTAATTTATCCTGAGACTGCTATAGCTTTGTTATTCCACTTTTTTAGAACTGATATTTTGGAACTGCACTCACAGCAAGGACATTTAAGTATTCTTCAGTTAGTAAGTTGCAGTTGTCTCTCTTATTCATTAACGTAAATGGGTTATTGAATATGTAGTCTGCAATGTTATTGTTTCCTTTGTTGTTATTAACTCTGCCATTTTAAATGCATTAGATCTATAGTCTTGATGCTGAAGTAACTTAATAGTGAGAAGCATTCTAACAGTACATAAAATGTTGCTTCAAAATTTTTGTTGTTTAATTCGCTTTGACTTTAAAATGGCATGTTAATAGAAATGATTCTTTTGCAGTATGAACAATTATTTAGTCTCAACAATTCTTAGACTATGGCTTACATTCTAGAAAAATGTTTCAGCTGATAATTTTTAAAGATGCTCGTCAATTAACTAACATTCTTAAATTCTGATACTGGAATTCTTGTACATCAGAAGCTACTTCTTTTCTATACCCGAGGTTACTTTGTTTCACTCTGTTCATTCATAAAATCACCTGCTTATTTTCTTCAGTGCTGTTTGATACATTGTATGATTTTGTTTGAGTCCACCAACCTTAACCACATTACCTTTGGATGTATTGGGACGCTTCAGTGCATTTCATGAGTCAAGTTTTCCTGTCACTGTTCCTTTAAACCCCTAAAAACATTTCCCTTTAATGTATTTATTTATTCCTTCGTTTATTTATTTTGCTTTTGATTGCTGGGAAAGTCCACTTGAGATGAAGTAAACCATTTTCAGTGAAGACCTATGGAGAAAAGATCTAAAAAATAGGAAAACAAACAGATTAATAATAGTTTTACAAGTATTAGACAAGTTACAAGAGATCATACAGCTAATTAATATAATAAAAATCTTTTACATAAAAACAATTATAAACGTGCCAAAATCCATTTAAATGTTTAATAAGTTGTCACGTATTAAGGTTCTATTTGCATAGAAAGAAGTATAAGTGTAAGATATTGAACAAGATTAAAGGAGTCGAGAGAGTAATGGGAAACATCAGAAATAGGGTAGTCAGGCTGTGGAGTAGGTGATATTTAGGCACAGAAGAAAGTAGATTGAGGCTTAAGCTTTTGGCAGTAGAGGGGAGAAATTGAAAAAGAGTAAAAGATCAGAATGTAGTGCTGATTATGTAGCATCAGAAAATTTGCAGTATGAGTGACAGGTGATTTATATGAAATAGGGGAAAAGGTATTGATGAGAGTGAAATGTTGGAGGGGTAAAGGAAATAGATGACAGAATATAAGGAATAAAATAGGAGAGAGAACAGAAAGACATATTAAAAAGGAAAGGAGCTTGAGACAGGATAGTAAGACTTATGTATGCTAATGGATATTATGACAGACATAAATTCCAGTACTGATGATGGTATAATGGTGAGAAAGGAAAGGTTAGGAACAGGAGCACTAAGTTAGAACTGGGCATAGGTAAATAATGCTGCATATATGTCGGGGAGGGGGTATGCCTGAGAGTTGGAAAAAAAGATGAAAGGGTTTAGTCATAGAAATTGGATTTCCTATTGTAAAGCAAAAACAAAGCTACTTATGTATTAAGTTGATCTTGAGTTATGACATCAAAGAGTTGAAATTTGGAATTACTGTAAAGGTCAAGAGGATTGTATTCCACTGTTAGGCAATAATATTAACATATAGAGCATCGCCTGATGTAAGGCTTGGCTATACTGAGTCTGGATTTATCTTGAGATTGTAAAACTCTGAGAGAGTGCTGAAGGATATTGTTTAGTGCTGGATATTTATTTCACTTATAAATAGCCTTGTGGAATGCAATAAGTTGAGTCATGGTTAGATGATGGGACCATTGCAGCCAGTTTAGTTCTGTTAGGGCTACGCAACTGTATGTTTTATGCTGATGGTTTACTCTAAACTTGGCAAGGTCAATGATAGAGTTATTGCTAAATGTGATTGTGAAAGCTGCTTTTTGCCTTGACAGTTAACTGGGGAAAATTTTATTAGTGTAGTTTTTGGTGTTTAAAAGAAGTTTTGTATTGTTTTGCTAGGTTTTCGTAGAGGAAAATGTTTATTGGGTGAGTTCCTGGAATTCAAGGAGAGTTTTTTCAGATCAGATCAGTGAAGAGTCATGAACATTTGGGATATCTTAGCCTCGCCAACAAATGCATGGAGATCATGGATAAAGAAATTAATCAGCAGAGATCCTAATATAGATCCCTGAGGGACTCTGATAGAAACTAGTTGGAAAGATGTGTATTCATTTTGTCATTTTACTGATCATGCCTTGTTAGGTCATGAAAACAATGAAAGGATGGGATGGAAAAAACATTTACTGCATAGTGTAATACCCCCTAATGAATTTCATTCAGGTTTGGGTATTCTCGTGGTGATTGATAGGTCATGGGGCATGATGTATTTTTATTTCTCAACAACTTTTTATTTGTTTTTACAAAGTTAACAAACAATACGATTAAAACATGAAGAACCACATGACAACAAAAAATACTCAAGCAATTATAAATATATACAGTCATCCATGACAAATTTCTGTATAGAGTATGTACAACATTAATATTTGTACAACAAATCTTGTCATTTCTGCCAACTTATTATTTTATGAGTGATGTTAGATGTTCTGCTTAAGATGGCCTGCATTTCTTTTTTACACACACTTTTGGCTAGGCTTATGAAGTCATTGAACATGAGGTCTTGTTTTTTCTTCCAGTTCATTGTAATTATTTTCCTGACAATGGCCAAAATTGACCAATGTAGAGGAATTTGATGCTTAGGGATTACATTTGGAATAGGGACATTAAATAACAATAAGGAATTAGAAAATTGACAATTATCTGACCACAGAGCCTTTTGCAAAATATCTAAAATGTTTCCAAAATTGCAAGACAACTCTACATTTGATAAACATATGAATGCAATTACCATATAAAATTTCACCACATCTCCAACACTTTGTTTTTTTACTCTTGGAAATGATAGCAATTCTGTGAGGTGTGAAGGTATGATGTCTTTGATGGACAGGCTGTCAATAAATGTCATGTGTTTGCCCTGTGTCATCAGTAAATTAGGATATGTTTATATTTCTTTTTTAAATTGTACACTAAGAGCTGTTTAATATATATATATATATATATATATATATATATATATATACATATATATATATATATATATATATATATATATATATATATATATATATATACATATATATATATATATATATATATATATATATATATAAATACATATATATGGGTGTACTTTCTTGGATTGAAATATCATTATTTCGAACAAAGAAAGTACGACCTTACTTTCGCGAAAGTGCACTTCAATAAAAGTGCACTTTCACGAATTCTGGTTCAGCGAAACAGTAATCTATATATAACAGAGCACTACAGTGGAGATAAAGGACTATACCTGTTTCCCCAATGTAGTGCAATCTTGGAGTTAGTACATTTAATGTAGTGGGGGTGGGGGGTGAAGGGAGGCTTGCCCCCCTGCAAAATGGAGTTTAAATTGTGTTTTTTATGTTAATTGCCGGTTCACTGAACTGGAATTCGTGAAAGGAAGGTTGTACTTTCTTTGTTCGAAATAATGGTATTTCAATCAAAGAAAGTCGACCCATATATATATATATATATATATATATATATATATATATGTGTGTGTGTGTGTGTGTGTGTGTGTGTGTGTGCGTGTATACATATGCAAATAAGTGTAACACATCATCCTGTAAAACTGTAATACATTTAGTAAAATTGTAATACATTGATAATTCTTTTTTTATAATGTAGACTAAGTATAAGTGTTGTCCACATGACCTACTGATAATTTTACATGAAAAGACAAAGCCTACACTAAATGAAGCCAATCACATTATGACGCCCGTGCCCTGGCCCAGCAATCAAGGAGCCTCAATCCTCACCACTGACACCAGACAGGGTGACTCCTAGAAGAGGAAAGGATAACTAATACACACAGTAAAGTACAATGTTCCTTAAGTGCACACAGAGATCACAGTCAGTCTGGGGCTGGTTGCACCCTTGCTCACCAGGTACCCAGTAAGACTCCCCACTGACACAGCTATAGGATCCTTAACTTTAACCTTAAAACAATGGGCCTGAAACCTTCATCCAGATTCTCTGGAGCCAACTTGTAAAACATCAAAGAGATTCATAAGATCTTTTCAACTTCAAAAGACACATTTGAAATGCTTGGCTTGGTTTTCCTTACAGCAGATGGCAATGTTGCAACAATCTCAAAGTTCACATTTTATAGTGTTTTCCTTCATTTAAAAACACAAGCCTGCATTTTACATTTATTTATACAATTGATAGAATTATGTGTCAAATTCTGTTTGACTCGGCTGACAGCTTTCACCCATCTTCCTCCAATCTTCACAGGGCAAGAATTTACATGTGGAAGGTGCTTTATTGCTCTTGTTTCTGCTAGAGTGTATATGTGAAATGCCTTTTATTGTTGTAGTCTCCTGAGCAGGTGTCAGCTTGCTAAATAATGCAGTTTGTGGCCTGGGAACTCCAGACTAAGTGTCAAAATGATATAATTTGGGAGGGTCTTAGAGAGCTGTTGGTTAGTGTTTAAAAACTATTGTTGAGGGAGAGACTAGGAATCATTTTGATCTTGGACATCTATCCCACCACTGCCACCAATATGTGATGCCCGTGTCCTGGCCCAGCAATTAAGGAGCCTCAATCCTCACCACTGACACCAGAGAGGGTGACTCCTATAAGAGGAATGTATAACTAATACACACAATAAAGTACAATTTCCCTTAAGTGCACACAGAGATCACAGTCAGGGCTGGTTGCTCCCTTGCTCACCACATGCCCAGTAAGACTCACCACTGGCACAGCTATAGGGTCCTTAACTTTAACCTTAAAACAATGGGTCTGAAACCTTCATCCAGACTCACTGGAGCCGACTTGTAAAACATCAAAGAGATTCATAAGATCTTTTCAGCTTCAAAAGACACATTTGAAATGCTTGGCTTGGTTTTCCTTACAGCAGATGGCAATGTTGCAACAATCTTGAAGTTCACATTTTACAGTGTTTTCTTTCATTTCAAAACACAAGCCTGTATTTTACATTTATTTATACAATTGATAGAATTATGTATCAAATTCTATTTGACTAGGCTGGCAGCCTTTGCTCATCTTCCTCCAATCTTCACACACAGTTAAAGTCCTTTTACTATATCCTTACCAATGCATTCATTTTTCCATGTGTTTCTATTCTCTGGACAGGAAAGGAATATTCAGCTGCATTAATTTCTTCCTTCAGGGGATCTTTTTTATGGCGATGGAAAAAAAGAAAAAAAAAACTTTGCATTGCACTCCACCTAACCTTGGACTCCAGCTCCATTTGCTTCTATTCCTTTTCAAGTACTATTACTATGATAGTGACATAGGAATCACAGATGAAAAGCCTGCAATTTTAAAATACTGTTTTAATCTTGAATTTGGGCAATGCAAAATGGATGCATTTGAGTTATGTTTTATTTTTAATAGGTATCACTCTAGCTCTGTTGGCTTCTTTTCCTTTCTAATTATTACTGTGTTAGTAATGGTGAGGATTATTTGAAGCAAAAAAATGTATTTAGCAGTTGGCATCCAGCTATGCTGGTGTCCATTCATTTTTAATTTGAATTACTCTTTGTGATGGGCGGGGTGGTTCTGTGAAGCACACATATTTTTATGTTGCATTTGTTTTAAACTGGTGACATTCCAGGTCCATTTATGGCAGGCATTGTGGATGTATTTCAGTGACATTGCTGGCACCAATATACATCCAGCTGCAATGAGCTGCAGTGAGGGCCCAATTTGCTACTGTGCCTCTTGGGGTGAGGCGGTATTATGCAACACAATAACTGCAAGACCTATGGAAGCAAGTTTGTGCAGAAGTTTCTGACATGATACAATGCTGAAAGCTTTGGATATATCTAGAAACAAAGTAGGTACTAAAGTGCTGTAATTCCTGTAAACGTTAACAGCATTAATAAAGCTGGGAGGGACGGTGATTTTCTAGCTTGTAATTATAGAGTTGCTAGTTGCTTGTGTAAGCATTTCTCTAATGTTTTAGCTAACTGAAATAATATAGCCATTGGCCTAAAGATCATATAGGATTTTGTTATATTACATGACTGTCTATAGGTTTGCATACTTGTGCTGTTTTTATTTCTAGTCCAAGACTTCCATGCTTTACCTTCCTCGTTCTTTAGTTGCCATGTATCTTTGGGAAGCCATGGGGCAAGATTCATTCTCACCCTTTTAATTCTCAGGGGAGCTAGTGAATCCAAGATAATTAGAAAATCTTTACTAAATTTGGACCCAGCAGTGCCTACAGTGAAAGTACTAAGTGGTTACAAGTTATATAGTCTCAGTCTTCTCAGAAAAACATCCTTGTAAATGTCTGAACGTTTTCTTACCAGTTTAAAAATGTGTTTTGGGGTACAACTGTGATACCTTATTACATAGGTTGGGAGATGGTCTCTTAGGCTTTCAGATAGAGTGTCATGATACTAGAGTTTGTATCCACTCTAGGGTTGTCTCTCTAGTAGTGGATTTATTATAGCTAAGTTTTGAAGTAATGAATTGTGTGAAATTGCAAAGGTATGTGTTATTAGCTGGACTATCTGACTATATTGAAATGACCTAATATTATGATTTCTTTCTGAATTTTTGACATCTCCTAGAGTGTTTGTGTTTGTATTTTTATCTGGGGGAATTATATGGTAATGACAGCAATGGTTTGTGGGTACTGAATTTATACAAAGTTAAAAGGACTTCAGAGATGGTAAATTTTGATATAGAGAAGGGAAACTAGAAAAAATCTGCAGAATATTTAAAAAAAGTATAACAACAACCCCTCCTGCATTTTTTGTCCTGTCATGTTTGATAATATTAAATCCTAGTGGCACGGTATCAGTATATTTTGTATAAGAATGTAGACATGTTTCATTAGCAACTAGAATGTCAGGAGAGTACAGGGTTGTCCAAGCATGTAGTTGTGAAATTTTATTTTAGATGGTTGTTAGGTTAGTATGGAATATGTGAAGTTCCAAGAGGCCCTGATAATGTAGGGACAGAGGTATAGTAATTTAGTGTGGTATTTAAGGTGGAGGAGTGTAGAGCAGGACTTGGGTTTGTATGAATGTTATTTCAATAGGAGTATTTGTTTTTTTAAGTATCTGTTATGGAAGAACAGAGAATAGGAGAAGTGTTAAAGGGAAGGGGTTACAATAAACTGAATGGTGGAAATGCTATGTTTGGATATTTCAATTCGGTGGTACTGCTAGTAGTGAGAATATAGTAGCTGCTGATAGGATGTTGTAAGCGTTAGTAAGCAGAGAGGTATGAGAACTAACAATCATAGAGGTATAGTGTTGCCTCTGATATGTAATGGCAATGCTAGAAGGGAATAAGAGACGTAAACTAAAGGGAGAAAAGCTCATGTAACAATAGTGGAAAGAGTTTAGTGAATAACGGTACTTTCCAGGGCTATATCTGTAGAACAGTAAAATAGGTGTCCAGATTGTAGATGGATGTGATGAAAATGGGATGGGATTTACTGGTATGTGCTGTAGAGTATTGGTGTTATAAGAAATCAAACGGGTGTCTTAATAGTAATAGGTTAGATTATCGTATGTTCTGGGAGTGAACTGATGTAGCTGCGTGTTCTGAGGTGATAGTGCCACAGGACTGGTATAGTAGTACACTGGGCATAGTAACATTTGCCATAAAAGTAGAGGAAGGAGTGGGCAAGAAATGGAGGTAGATTAGGGAAGACAAGTGAGCCTAATTGTCAGAGAGGGTGTACAGAGTGGAAGCACCCACAGTGTCCATGAGTTCCAAACTCAATCTGTCAGCTAGAAAAAAAAACACAGAGGTATGTCCATAATTACATTGAAGGGAAAGGAAAATTAAATGACATTTGCAGGAGTTACTTCTTTTATGTTACTATCTTTTGTATCATGTGGCTAAGTATCTATTGACTCTAATTGACAAATTCCTTAAAGTGATTCTTTATTTCTGATTTTTTTTTTATTATTAAAATATTTTCCTTCTCTTGCACGATTACTGAAATAATATTTTACTTTATTGTTCTCAGTTTTCTCTATTTTATTTCAGAGACCCATAATGATCTTTCATAGGCCAATATGATCTCCAGTATAATGCTTCTTTATGATTGTTTTTTAATCTATGCATCAACATCACTAAAGATATAGTACTCTGTCCAGTTCTTAGCTGTTGAAAGATGTATGTTCTAAGTGCTTTGCTTGATTTGTACTGCATTTCTCAACTTTTATATGCAGAGTTGCACTTAATTTCATGGGGAGGTGGCAAAGATATTTTGTCAGCTTTATCTGCTGTCATAGGTATCTGTTTTATCTCACTCTGTCTGATAGTTTCTGCATATTCTCTCCCCATCCATGCATCACAGGATATTTTCACTAATTTGTTCTTTTAGATGTGGTTAAACGACTGTGAAATCTTCTCTTCCACATCTGCTATTTTCAAGCTAGACTCAGTGGACATCTGTAAAACTTAAGTAAATTCTGAATCCACAGTTCCATTGCTTGTTTTCTTTGCTAGAACACTGTACACAATGTTATTCTCCCAGAGTACCTCAACTCATTCTGTTTCAATCATTCAGGTGTATACAACAAAGAATTTCTCTCATAATTGTTTTTGTTCTTATTCATGGACTAATTGTGGTTGCCTGATGTTCTAGCATACTTCTATTTGGAGCAGATAACCAAATGAACTCCATACTGGCAGGTTCAAAATAAAATGACATTTCCTGTTATGAATTTTCTAAAATATTTTATTCAGTCTGTATAGGCTCCATTCCCAGCTTCAGCCTGCTCAAATTATCAATCCTGGTAAGTAGTTAAGAATACAGTGCTGTCCAGTACAATGTGTGTGTGAGAGGATATGTTTGTGTGCGTGTGTGTGTGCGTGCATGTCTGTGCGCGCACGCGTGTGTGCGTGTGTGTGTGTGTGTGTTGTGTGTGTGTGTGTGTGTGTGTGTGTGTGTGTGTGTGTGTGTGTGTGTGTGTGTGTGTGTGTGCCTGCTTTATTTGCCTGTATGGGAAAAGTGTGTGCCTTTATGTTTTCTGTTATGCTACTTACTGGTGTAGGATAGTTTACTGACAAACTGGGCAAACTGCACAGTTGAACAATATAAAGTTATGCAAATTCTCATTTAATGATATTTTGCTACACAGATTGCATATGACTATGAATTGTTTAATACAAGAGCTGCATAATTTAGCTTATCTGTGCATAGAGGTTATGATGCTGCATTCTTATCTATGAATTCCAACCACTATAACACCTTTCAAGCACTTTTCTGTACTCACAACACTCCACTATTACTTATATATGCTAAATTCAAGATCACTTGTCTTGAAGAAAAGGTAAAACTTGTCAGAAATTTGGACTCAGATTTAGCATGCATTTTTGTACTTACAGACATAGCACCCCTGCTGAGGACTGCAGTCCTCAGACTTTAATAGTTAACTCTGTTCAGGAACAAATTAGTAAATGCAATGCAATATAAGAGAAATCAGGAAATATGTATAAACTGCACAGATTTTAACATATTTTAGAGGAAGATAAATTATTGTATTCATTGTCCAACAGTAGGTTATGAATGTTTTTAAACGAATGACACTTAAAGTGTAGTCTTTTTTATGTATATGAATATATATATATATATATATATATATATATGTGTGTGTGTGTGTGTGTGTGTGTCTATATATATATATATATATATATATATATATATATATATATATATATATATATATATATATACATATACATACAAAGAGAGAGAGAGAATAGTGTGGGATGAAATATCCAGGGAATTGTTATGGCTAGGCTTGTATAGGCCCTAGGGCCGATAGCCTAGTACCAACCTATGAATCTATGAACCTATGAGATGTTTGTCTGGGTGTCTGCTTGTTATATGAACAGCTTGTGACCTGCTTCTTCATATTTGTCACCTTCATTAAAGCTTTCTTGCTGTACTTTCATCATTGTATTCACTGATTACTCTTGCATTTCAGAACTTTTCTTCACCTACAGGTCTAGCATATTCCAATAAAATTGCTGATATTCAGGGTATTCAGCACAGCAGTAAAACATAATGCTTTAAGATGACCATAATAACACTATTATGCACTTGCAGTACAGCTTTTATTCCACATCCACAAGGAACATCTGTTAGTTGCTTGAATATTTCATTTTAATCATTTTAGTAGAAAGAGTAAAATTAGTTCTGAGAATTTCATTTAATGAAGATACAAGGCTGCATCTAGCAGTCATATACTGTTATTTGCCATCTTGATCAGTTTTATGAAGACATGCAATCATTTAAGAAAATATTTAAAACATGGAAATAAATCATCTGTTTTAATGCAAGATCTAATAGTTAGGGCAAATATAACATACACTGACACAAGAAGCCACTGCCTTAAATTTGATGTGTTAGCATTTCTGTTTCCAGCGTGTTCTGGCTGTGGCAATCCAGCATTTTTAGATCAAGATTTTAAATGAAACTATTTTGCTCGGTATGTGTGCCACAGAATAAGACTGTAATAAAAATAAATTATAGCATGCACATGTTGGAGAAAGAAATGGCTGCTGATTACACTAGAATTATACTGTAAACCATTATATACAGTGTCATTTGGAGCACATTTATTGATAAATTCAAAGCTCCTCAGCTTCTGGGATTATCATTAACTAGCAAAAAATACCAGTTCAGTAGGTGGCATTGCAGTTCCTTCCTCATCTCATCAGTAAAAAAAAAAACAGTTGTATAATCACTAAACCTATGACAAAAGTAATATTCTCCAGGTATGGCTCTGGGCTAAACTCCGGCCTCTACTTTGTTTTCCATTGTCTATGCTGTCGTGTTAAGAAATGAACTGTTTGAAATGTAGTGACGTGTGATTTTAGCACATTTTAGTAGTATATCCGGCATATTGATTCATTTAAATCCAAGACACACTTTATTATTAAATGTACAAAACAATCATCAACACTGAAATGCTCCTGAGGATTTTATATCTACAAGCTATAAAACAAAGTGTTTGAAATTAATGTGCTAAATAGTGTTAGGAGTTATGCTTCTAAAACCTAGCTCAATCTGTCATCTGACCTGCATTACTTGTTAGTTTATTTTCTCATATGTCAAGAACGAGAACTGCTCTGAAACCTATGTGCATGTGCAGAGAGCTGTACACAATCAGAAGAATAAATAGAGGGCAATCACCCTTGCAAGGATTTGCCATCCACACTGAGTACAGATTAAAAAAAAAGTCTTTAAACAAACATTTCTAGACAGATTGCATTAGCAGTGATGGCATTAACACCCATGTTTTTATTGCAGTTAACATTATATGCACAGCTGATGTCTTTATTCATTTATTTATCCAACAACTAGAAGCTCCGTTTTATTAAGAATAGCTTGTTGGTTGCACTTGGGGGGGCAAAATATAATATTAGAATTTTCTTTGTTGTATAGTTTAACGTAACATAGAAAGAGAATCTCCAATGATATAGTGTAGAATCCCTGTTAATAACAGAGTGCACACACAGAACATTTCCAGGGACAGACATAATCAACCCTGAATGTTTTACATAGTCAAAAGAATGCACTGGTCAAATGGATAATTGCCTTTAGCAATTAACACTGTGTGAGTGGACATCACTAATAATTAAAAATAAATATGACTGATAAAACAAAAGCCCTAAGCCAAGCCATTGCATATATAAGAATCTAGCAATTCTAAACTTAATCACTGTCTATTTATTTATCTATCAATCTACCTATTTATTTATTTCAGTTTGACAACCGGATAAGTGGACTGGTTGATAGACACTTTTCATTTGTAACCAAAGTCAATTGGCACAAAATAAAATGCTACAGTAATACATAGAAAGCAAATAACAGTACATAAACAAGGGATTTATAACAAAGTGAAGATAAATCCTTTGCAGATCTTGCAGATAGTATGTATAGAGAATCAGACTTCTACAATCATTAAGTGGCTCATAAGTTATAAATTTAGATGCAATAGATTTAGCAAAAGCATGAGAGACAGAGGCTAACTGTTTTCTCAAATGTAGGGTCATTTGGGTTCCTGAAATAATTATTTCACCTTAGTTTTGTGTCTTTCCAGTGTGTTCTGTTGCTTTGTTTTTTGCTGAGAGTTGATTTCAAACTGCAAGGGCCAGTTTTGAAAATACGCATTCAAAGTAAAATCAGAAGAACAGGTCACACTCTTAGCTGGATGATGTTCTTTATTTAGTGCTTTCATCAGTTAATAAAACAATGACTTTTTCAGAATGTTGTAACACACTTTACACCCACCTTATATACTACCATGTGTTTAATCAATTAAGTCAATTAACTTTCCCTCCTAAAACATTTTTAAAACATTTTAAAGCCATACCCCCTGTTAAATTGTTACTGATATTAAGTTTCATAACAAAAATACAAAACCCTATAGTTTGTATATATGCACACATTCCTTAAAAGCAATTCATATAAAATATATATTTTGCCACAATTATTAAAGAAGATTCATTAAAAAACTAAAAAACTAAGTGAATAACCAAACAAGATATGAGACAGAATAACCTATATATACTTAAAATATACATGTTGTTCTATTATTATTACAAATGGTAATCTGATTTTAACTTGACATAACTAGATAAAGACATTTAATCCATGGGGGCTGATGACAATTACCCTTAGTTGCCACATCATTTCCTTGAACTCTAAGAATAGGTTGTTTGGTTGCCCTCTCTCATTGTATTCTAGATGTTCAAGTATTGTAAATTTAAAATAATGCTCTGGAAATTTAGTAATATGCTTAGCAAGGGTGTTATTGATGTTCCCCTTCCCAATGTCATACATATGGTGATATATCCGCAATCTGAAGGAGTTTTTTGTCTTTCCATTGTAGAATCTATTGCAGATTTTACATAATGCAATATAGACTACATTTTTAGTACCACAGTTATTTCTGTGTGTTGATTTTGCTATACCATACCCAGGAATATTCACCCTGTCACCCTCTAGGATAAATATACACTGCAAACAATGTCCACATTTCCTGGTGTGCCCACTAGTGTAAGATCCTACCTTCACCTTGTTCCTTTCTAACATATTCTTAAGACTGATGTCTTTTTTTTGTACACTACTAGTGTTTTACTACCCACTGCATTACTTATTTGTTCATCATGTTGTAGGATAAACCAATTCTTAAAAAGGACATCCCTAAACAGGGAATACTGTGGAGTATATGTCAGGATCATAACCTTCTTATACACACCGTGGTTACTGTCACTACCATCCATGACTGCACCTTGTGTACCACCTCCATTGCCAAGACCCAACAATGGATAAAAATGTCCTGATATTCTTTTTTGAGTGACTTCTTCCAATATAGGTTTCACAAATCCCTGCAGGTATCCCCTTCTTTCCAACATACCCAACAATTTGTATCTTTCATCATAAAATGTATCTACCTCACTAACCATTCTTGTAAGCCTTACACCCTGCCCCTTGACTAGAGACCTTTTTTGATGCAGGGGGTGGCCGTTATTAAAATGGAGTAGAGTGTTAGAGTGCGTTGGTTTCCTATTAATGGTAGATGTGTACTTTTTGAATTCTTTATTTTTCTTGATCTGGATGTCTAAGTAACTAATACTCTGTGTTCATCTCCATAGTAAATGTTAAGAAGGAGGTACTAGTATTCAAATAAGAAAAAAATCATACAGTTCACCTTCACTACCTCCCCACAGAATAGGTATGTCATCCAGGTATCTGCCATAAAATACACACCTCCTATACCTATCAAAGGGGAACACCTTGGTCAGCTCCCATTTGGTCAAGACAATGTTTGCAAAGACGGGGGCACAAACTGCCCCCATGGCAACCCCTGTCAATTGCCTAAACAATTGCCCTTCAAACAGAATGTAATTATTTTCAAGGACCAACTCTATTAATGTCCTAAGTTAAAGTATTCTAGAGTGTGTATATTGTGAATTCTTACACAGATAATCATAAAACAGTTCTACTCCCTCAGAATGCAGGTATGAGATTGAAGAGGTCCTTCACATCACCTCTAGCCAGAATCATATCATTTCCATACAAATCCTGGTTTAGTTTTTTAAGACAGTCCCAGGAGTCCTTAATAATGTGTGGGAACCCACTAAGACTGTTCTTTAAACAAAAATCCAGAAACTTGGCAATAGTCAGGGTCTTAGAGGCCTTAGCATCTCAAGGAAATGATGTGGCAACTAAGGGTTAATGCCACGAGCCCCCCCCCCGATTAAACGAGGAAGTTTCTTTATCTAGTTACCTCAAGTTAAAATCAGATTACCATTTGTAATAGTAATAGAACAACATGCATATTTTAGGTATATATTGGTTATTCTGTCTCATATCTTGTTTGGTTATTCACTTAGTTTTTTAGTTTTTTAATGAATCTTCTTTAATTGTGGCAAAATATATATTTTATATGAATTACTTTTAAGGAATATGTGCATATATACAAACTATAGGGTTTTATATTTTCTGTTATGAAACTTAACATCAGTAACAATTTAACAGGGGCTATGGCTTTAAAAATGTTTTAAATTGTTTTTGGAGGGAAAGTTAATTGACTTAATTGATTAAACACATGGTAGTATATAAGGTGGATGTAAAGTGTGTTACAACATTCTGAAGAAGTCATTGTTTTATTAAATGACGAAAGCGCTAAATAAAGAACATCATTCAGCTAAGAATGTGACCTGTTCTTCTGATTTTACTTTGTTTGAAAATATACATTCAGCTTTGGAGGTCTTGAAATATGGTCTAGTTAAAGTAGAGATCTCTTTTTTGTTGTCTGTGAATTCATAGTTTGTCTGATTGTAAATTTTCTTTCATGGGGCAGTACCAAATGTTTACCAGTTTATCTATCTGAGAGCTAAGCAGTGATGTCATTCTTTGATTAACAGGTAGCCACTTAAAGTACTCCAAGAGTTGGCAATTATGAGACTTGGTGCCACCAATAGTACAAATCTATAGATCTTGTTTATAGTAGTTTACATTTTGTGTGCATATTAACTTGATTGATAAGTCATTAGGGGGGACCCATATTCAGTTTTTGGTGTAAATACATTTCTAGCTGTAGTGATGTAAGGATTTAAAAGAGTGAATAGCATAGCTTTTGTTAGTGAAGGGTTTTACTAAGAATATTGTCAGCATCTGTTGTTAGTGATAGGGTAGGGTCCACAGTTATCCTAATCATTGGGGCTTAGTTCAGATAAATGGCACTCTTGCAATCTGTAAATTGAAACAGTTGTAATACGTTGCATCTCTAAGGCAGAACAAGAGCAACAAGGGGCTATCAGCTCTACCTATAATATTTTTGCTTTTAAAAAAAGAATACCTCTCTAATGAAAGTGCTTTCTAAAGTAAAAACTGCAAATTTTCATGAGTGTGCTGGGCAATATGCTTGCAGGCCAACATAGTGGCAGTGCCTGTTTTTATTGATTTGCCATGTGAGCCATTGAAATATTATTGAATATTCATGCAATATCATCCATACATGAGACTAGATTTATACCTTAGCTGTTGCTGGCTTTTACTACAGTGTAGTACTTATTTAATGTACTGAAACATCAGTGCATCATCTGCTAACTGTATATTTTTTATTAATGGTAGTTATAGCATGCACATGGTTGTATAGAAGTAAGGGATTCGGCATCCATAGATACTATGTACTTGTACCTGTTGGTAGACAAGCTCACTTTCACAATGAATAGTGATATTGTTTTATTTGTCTCTGTGCAATTTTTGTAGTAAAAAGTTAGATGTAGAATGAGTTACATTATAGAGGAAAATTAGACTTTCAATTTAGGATTAAGTAAAATTAAATTAATTTGATTCACATAGACTCTTGTGAAATCTACCAAAGATGTATGATAGCAACTCTTCTATGTTGCAGTTTATTAATGACGTCTTTATTACACCACTTCCTATCCATGATATGAATAGGAAGCAGCTTATTTTAGAGAAAATTATAATGAGGAGGAGAAAATCTATGCATACTAAATGGCGTTCAGGGGGCACTTGCTTAGTTATCTCTCTATTTCAGTGACATGAAGATACTATGATCTCTGTTAGCTTTCTCACCAGAACAATTAATCTGAGAATACTCACTGTTTTGTGTTAGCTGTTACTGTATTTTCATTTCATCCCCTTTTAAATACCTATATCTTACTACTTTTACTGTACTGAGCATTGGTGCCTGTTACTTCTGCACCATATGATAACACTTCTTAGTTACTTCAGAACTTAGACTATATTTGGCAAAACACTAATTGAATTATTCCGCATTTTACATAATGCACCTTACCTGACACTTCTATTCTCGATTAGTCAATTACAGGATCAGTCATTAAGTGAATAATTCAGTCAATGATGTATTATTTTATTTAAAAGTAAGTACATAAAATAAAAAACAAACACCCTAAGTTTAAACAATAATGCATAAAGAGTGGATAATAATCCAATGCATATTTATGCATGAAGGCATACTGAATATCTTAATGGCCTTTGACAATAGTGGTCTGGGCCTATATTGCCTCCTTTCCCATTGTCTGACTCTCTTTTGGCCATGTCAGGCTGGTCTCTCCATTTTCAGTTAATGATTCCCTAACTAAAACCCCTTCTCCTTCAACATGATTCCGCTACTATTATTATTGAATCATGAGACCCACTCCTGTAGATCGGAAGTGTAGCTAGCCCAGAAAAAGAAAAAAAAAAAAACATTGCATCGATCAGCTTATTACAGTTACATCCACACACCCAATCCTGCAGCTCTTCCACTGAAGAACAATTAAACAAACAAAAAAAAAATGGACATTCCTTCTACTGGCACATCAACCAGTTTTACAAAAATTAGTAGTGTTCAAGTAGTTTATATATATTTTTACTTTGACATTTTATATTGAGTCTTCATAATGTAACTGTGTATAAGTCTGTGTGACTTTAAATGGGAGAAGATAACAATGGCTTTTTGATCACATGATGTTAGGATGGATATTTAAACCATGTGAGTAACAAGAATATTGTCTGATGAAGTCTTGTAGGTCACGGGAAAAAAATGCTCATCATTATTAAAGGAATTTTGTTACAGCTCCTGAAGTGGTTCTTGGCATTCTTCTGTGTACTTTTATTACATCAACCAGGTGGCCATGTGCATGACCCCCCCCCCTGTCCCAGCCATTCAGGTCTCATTTCTGTGCACTGCCTCTGACCCTCAAAGACATTTTATTAATTTTATTAAAACTTAATAATTTCTTCTTGTAAACTGTAGCAAACTGATGGCTACAAACATAGCAAACAGTTGCTACAGTTTATACCCTACCTCCATGGAGCACTAAAGCACTCCTATTTTAGTAAAAAAAAAATTTCTACTTTTAAACTGTATCAAGCAGTTGCTACAGCTCATACTCTGCCTGCACTGAGCACTACAGCACTCAGGTTTTAGTTAATTTTTTGCTTTTAAACTGTAGCAAAACTGTTTGTGACAATTTAACAAGCAGTTGCTTTAGTATAGACCACACACAGAGTCCTACAATACTCAGATTTGATCACAAATGAAGAGAGATCGGGATAGGCTGATGGCACCCACCCTAAAATTTTTCACCCCCCACTCTAGCTATGTGACTGTTTTAGGTGACTTGGTCTATTGTATGTTCATCCCTTTTTTCAGTCTCCTAGAACCTATTTGCCTGTACGCCATTCTCTTTTTCATGTACACTTTTCCTGCCATATTTCAACAGAACTGGTAGGTTTTAAAATTATTACATTATCTATAGAAAGTGTGTCCGTTGTATGTTTTTTGTGTGTGTGTGTGTGTGTGTGTGTGTGTGTGTGTGTGTGTGTGTGTGTGTGTGTGTGTCTGTGTGTGAGAGAGAGAGAGAGAGAGAGTCACCATCAGTGTTAAGGCTCTCTGTCTTGCATCCGCTAAGTGTTAAGATATATCTAACTCTGCTGCAGATCTGAACTGAGTTAAGGAGGTAAAGAATAAGTGAGTGAATTAATAAATGAAAGAAATATATGATCTTATAACTATAACTAAAGAAGCATTACAGACTTTTAAATTGCCCTTTCTCATTTACAGGCAATCAGACAGAGTATAAACATCCTCCCTTATCTTGTGTACAGTACAAACAGGGTCTCTTGACTCTTCTAATGCTTCTGATTATGTATTTATGCAGTATCCACACTTTTTTCTTGAATTAATTGGGACTTTGACGATATCTGAACATGTAAATGATCAGCAAAGGCAATAGTGCGTAGTTGGAATCCATTAGATTGCATATTAAGTGTGACGACCGTGCCTTGGCCCAGCAATCAAGGAGCCTCAATCCTCACCACTAACACCAGGGAGGTCGTCTCCTAGGAGAGGAAAGGATAACTAATACACACAGTAAAGTACAATTTCCCTTAAGTGCACACAGAGATTACAGTCAGTCTGGGGCTGGCTGCTCCCTTGCTTACCAGGTTCCCAATAAGACTCCCCACTGGCAAAGCTATAGGGTCCAGGTCTCAGCCTAACTGGGCAAGCTAGAACCTCCAGTACCCTCTTTGTCCAACCAGTGCTTCGTGTCCCTGCCCAAGTAGCTGACACAACACACACACACTTTGAGATAAGTATTTATACAACTTCACAGAAACTCCTGGGAAAGGTTGACACAGATTCTCCAGCTGTGCCCCTTTACCCAGACTATACCCAGACTGGTACTGCCTCATCCAAATCCTTCCCTCTTAGGGCATCTGCAGGATGGTAGTTCCATACCCCTGTTGTCTCAATTCAACCAACTACTGACATTTTGTCTTTACCACTTACTGGCTCTTTCACCTTTGGTTCCCCACATTGCCTCCATGGACACCTGTATGCCACAAGGCCCCATTGGTTGCATTCAAAACATTTAACCCTAGCTCCTGGACATGTACCTGGACTAGTGGCTTTCCCTGCTACCGGTGGATTCTGTTGGGGCAGTCTGTGCTGCCCACCATGAGTTCCTTTAGCCCCATGAGCAGTACTGGGGGTCTCTTTGCTGTGCAGGGCTGCACTGCTTACTAGGTATAGGTTTCCCTTCTTCCCCAACTCCTCTGAAGTAGCACACTGTCTATCAGCTAACCAGATACTCATGTCCTCCGGCAAAGTGCTAAGGGCTTGTTCCCTTACCAAAAGGTCTGCCAGCCCTTCAAAAGTGGTGACCTGATATTCACTCACCCAGCTATGAAATAAGTGCTCAGTTCAACAACATATTCACATACATTTTTATCTGCCTTGCGTCTATGCTCGTTAAATTTTTTCCTATACATTTCAGGTGTTAGCTTAAAACATTCTAACAAATGTATTTTTACAGCAGTATAATCAAAACAGTGTCATGCATTTTTGCTAAAGAAGTTACAGCTTTACCATGGAGTAAGGGGGTCAAGAACCATACCCAGAGCCTTTGGTCAACTTCATACTGTTTACATGCACGCTCAAACATATGAATGAAGCTATCAAAATTATCCCCCTCTTTAAACTGTGGAAGAAATTTACTGACCTTTTGTGCTTCTGGGGTCCGTTTACTCCCTTCCCCATTACCTCCATGACTCTGGCGAAGAGTCACCATTTCCCTCTCATGCTTTCTCTGCCGTTCCTGTTCTTCAGCTTTTAGGCTCCTCATTCTCTCGGCTGCTTCCATTTCCCTATGCCTGGCCTCCAACTCAAGTCTCTTTAGCTCCAGCTGGATTTTTAAGTCCACTGCAGAAAAGTTGAGCTGTCCATTCTCCGAGAATATCTCCACTGTCAGTCTGATTATCCTCCAGGCTGCTGTTTTCTGATATAGCTGTAATTAAGGCTGCAATCAGGTCTGCCTTAGTCAGGTTTTCATGCACCAGCCCCCTAGCCTGGCAGATCTCCACCAGCTGGCTCTTGTCAGCTTTTCATACTCTTCTGCTGACATGCTGCCTACTCACCCTGACTAACACTAAGCTAACAAAAGAAATAAACAATTGTGATCTGAACTCTTGGTATACAGCATGGCTGTTTTAGAGTGCAAAACACTTTTAGAGATCACTGTACATATGCTACAGGAATTCGCTCTACCTACACAACTACAAGCCAATTAGTATGTGAAGTAGATCCCACCACAGCCAAACACTTGTGATGACCGTGCCCTGGCCCAGCAATCAAGAAACCTCAATCCTCACCACTAACACCAGGGAGATCGTCTCCTAGGAGAGGAAAGGATAACTAATACACACAGTAAAGTACAGTTTCCCTTAAGTGCACACAAAGATCACATCATTCTGGGTCTGGCTGCACCCTTGCTCACCAGGTCCCCAGTAAGACTCCCCACTGGCACAGCTATAGGGTCCATGACTCAGCCTAACTGGGCAAGCTAGAAACTCCAGTACCCTCTCTGTCCAACCAGCGTTTCGTGTCCCTGCCCAAGTAGCTGACACAACACACACACACTTTGAGATAAGTATTTATACAACTTCACAGAAACTCCTGGGGAAGGCTGACACAGATTCTCCAGCTGTGCCCCTTTACCCAGACTATACGGTAGTAATTACTGCCACCACCCAGTTAATAATATCAGCTACTAAAAGGCTCTTAAAAGGGTATCCAATTATTACTGTGCAATATTAATATCCAATGGTAATGTGGCTATACAGTCTAAGGCTTATTGGAAGGGCTTAGACAGTAAACTCTAAAAATATATAATGTACTCTAAAGCATACTTCATCTCTACACAAACCAGCCACAGGTAGAAGGTTTTAAAAATATTTAATAATAAATAATTAAAACACAAGACAAATCTACTACACTACAGATATATCTAAGAGTTTACAGATCACACAGAAATTTAAAATAATAACATAGAAAAAATCTGATTACACAGAAAAATACTTAATCTAACTTTCTAATCTTTAGCTAATCTTAGAGAAGACACATTGCTACAATTCTACTTACATACATAAAGAGCATAGGCAGTGCTGGTAAGTTAGATGTCCAGATCAAAAATGCTTCAAGTCTCTTGTGAGAAACAGTATTTAAACATTACTAACAAACATGTCTCTAAGATCCTCCCAAGATTACATCATTTTTGACACTTAGATTTTCCCAGTATTCATATTGCATCATCTTAACATCTGGTCTGAGTTCTCAGGCCACAAACTGCATTATTTAGCAATCTGACACTTCCTCAGAAACTTACAACGATACAAGACATTTCACATGTATATGCTAACAGAAACTAAAGCAATAAAAGCACCTTCCACATCTAAATTCTGGTCATAAACTTTAGCCTTAAAACAATGGGCATGAAATCTTCATCCAGCCGCCCTCAGGCCGAATTCTAACATGAAAGGATACAACATGCTTCACTGGGCCAGTAGAGTGCAATGTTGTCATATATTTCGCAGTTCCACATTTCACAGTGTTTTCTTACATTTAAAAACACAAGCCTGTATTTTACATTTATTTATACAGTTGATAGAATTATATATTAAATTCTATTTGACTAGGCTGGCAGCATTTGCCCATCTCTCCCTGGTCGTCACATTAAGACAAAGATGTTATTGTTTAAGCATTGAAAGATACTGCTAAATGCATACCATATGGAATTACCACAAGTCTAAATGCTTGTTTTATATTGATGAACAGGAAAAGGTTAGAAGTTGTAAGGTCAGAGTAGCAAGGTATTATAACTTGCATGCACATACTGCACCCTTCCATACAGACAAAATCCCTTTTGGCTGTTTCAAATAACACACAATAGTTTTAAGTATTTGGGATACTTGTTACATGAAGTATTACTATCTTTTGATTGCTGCAAGAAAAAAATGGTACCATTTCTATTATGCCTGCATATAATCATACCAGAATTCTCTAGTATATGCCTGTATTGCTTGCTTTAAATGATTTCCAGCATAGTGATTCTAAGAAGCTCCCAAATTTCAAATCCTTACATGGCTGTTTAAAGTAATACATTTTCCTAGGAATCAAGACTTCAGAATGCCAATGTTGTCTTAAATATAGATGAGAGAATGGCAGCACCTATTAATGAAATACAAAGTCTCTTTTAATTTTCACACATGAAAATGGTAATAGCAATATAGAATAACGCGGATGGTTTCAGCTTCTTAGGCATGGAAATAATGATGAGCAGAGAAATATGCAGACAGATAGACAGACAAGCAGTCTGAAAACAATAAAGCATGTCAGCATCATGTTGTCACAGAGACAGGAACTGTAGTGAATAATTGTTTTTTTTTTTATTTTCTAGTTGCCTCTTTCTGTGATTTTCAATTTAAAGTTTAACTGTTTTTCTCTCTCTCTCTCTGTATATATATATATATATATATATATATATATAAATTCTTATCACAGTCTCATTTACAGATATATATTGGGAAGATTTACATTCCATACGATGGGGACTGAGGTACATTTTCATTGTTATCACCTTGGGAAAACAATACTGAGATGTAGTTGTTTACCTTACAAAAGGCAGTGACTGTATATTTATGCAATTACTTTACAACTGGATGTTCAGATGCAGGGGGCAGGCCAGAAAATGCTTGATACAGACAATATTGATTCCTCCACAACTGAAGATTCAGGAAGAGTGTATAATGGTTCTAACATCATTATCTGCAGATGAGTTTAGTATACATCTGAACAAATTGGATATATGGTAATTTGTCCTGTGTAGTAATAAATAATCTAAATAATTTTTCGGGATATTGATTAAGATACCTCATTATCTCCACTGACAAAAACTGCAGTGTCTCAAATCCCTGCTGTTATTGCATTATATAATCAGACTGGAAAAGAATAAAATGTACTTGCATTGCTAATAGAAGTATTTCTGCTTTTTCAGCAACAACTGCATGGATGAAAACTGACTGAGCATCAGAGTATCGATGACACAAATGTAAGGTTGTTTTACCCCAGAGTGTGCCTAACGAGTCATAGGTAATCTTGCTTCTTATCTGCAGCAGTATTAGCTCCCTGCAGTTAATCATCAGCCACATCAGAAAATAAAGGAGCACCAGGCAGTATGTGCCTATCTTTTTAGTGCATTCTGGTTTCAGAATCAGTATCAGACAAAAGTTGAACTCTTTTGTTGTTGTGCATTTAACAGAAGCCAAGCAAATGAATGCTTGATCCTAGAAATGAAAGATGCTTTTGTCATTAGCATTTTAGTGACAGAATAGGAGCAAAGTTGAAACAGTAGTGAGGAGGGTCATGACCGTTTGTCATATGAACACTCAAATTACTGGTTCGGTAACTTCCTGGATAGAACTATAACCCTGTAGAGAACAGGCCCCTCAAATGGGAATGAATTGTCTTGGGCGGCAAAAGCCAGGTAACCTTTTTGGCTATGCTTATAAAGGCCCCAGGGCCAATAGCCTAGTACCTACCTATGAACCTATGCACTAGGAAGAAAGTAGACATTATAAGACTTAGGAAGAAATAATTTCCAAGTAAAATTAGTGGCAACTGTTGTGGCAGTATGGTAATTCAAATAATAAGGGTGTTGAACAGTACAAAATGGTTGCAAGACTTCATGACAGAACAGGATAAATGAAAATGTCATTAATGAAAATAATTAAAAAAGCACACATAATGGGAAATGAAATAATATACACAACTATAAAAGTGACACACAAGTGTACAAAGTAAGCTGAAGCTAAAATCACAGTGTATTAATGGTGTTATTCACTGCAACTGTATATTCTGATATGCACCTTTCTTGTTTTAAGCAGTACCATTAGAGAAGTTAAATTAATTCAGTTGAAAAGTGTCCTCACCCCACCTCTTTGGTGTTTTTTTAACTTTATTTAATAACTAAAGCCTCTTTAAGTTAAACATTGACATATGTGTGTGAAGCTCAGACTGTAAGAAACCTAAACGTCATACTTGAATCACAGTAAAACAAGGCCAAATGTATCATGTACAGCTCCTAAAGATAGGTTAGTTGATGGTGCAAGTGATTTTGAAGAGAGGCTGCCATGAGAGCTGGATGGTGAGTTGGTCTGATGTTGTGACCTACTTGATATATGTCATCCTGCAGATACTGATCTGAATGTGCTGCAAGACCATGACTGGGACCTCGAGTGAGAGGTTCTGCTATGTACAGATGAACACTGATGGAGCCTGCTTTATATCTGTTGTGCTTGTTCACACTACTAATCATAGTACTTTTTTGAGAAGCACTTGCAGTCTCATGTGATCTTTCCCCATGTGTCTGGAGAGTACCCAGACATCTTCCCTTCCTTGATCGAGTCTTAGTTGAGTCTAAATCCGAACTTGTGTGTGAATGGACACAGGCATGGATGCTTGTTGTGTCACCATACTACACAATAGTATAATCGTGGCACTATCTCTACTCTCTGCCATTTGAATGTAGTGCTGGAGTTTCTCACGTACACCAAGAAGATTCTGACCACTCTACCTGAATCTCTGTGGCAGTGCTCTGAGCTCAAACAATGTCACGGCATATTTGCTGCTGGGCAACCAATGCTTTACATGTCTTTTGGGGTAGCTGTAACAAATTCCTGCACCTTGTATCCCTTTCTAAATGTGTCACTGTGGACACTCTTGCCTCTGAATTTCTGCTGTCAACCTGAAACCGCTCATCTGGCAATGAACGTACTGGTGTAGATGTGCATGTTTTTTCTTCATGTACAAGTGAGAGTCTAATGTCAGCATGTGCTTCACTTTGTGATGTACTGTCATTTCCTGCAGAGTTACTAACATGTTGTGGTGTTTGAGATCTTGCCCTTAACCTTCAAGACTATGTGACACTTTCCTCAGGCTGTCTCATAACTGTAATTACATTATCATCATTGTCACTATCATCATCTTGATAGCCATTCTGCTGCTGATATTCTCCAAATGTATTGATATAATGCAACTGTTTTTTTCTGCTGCTGCCCATGTAAAACAATTATTTGAAAGCATTACAAGTAAAGAAACAGCCTACATTGATTTCTTTGTCATTCTTGCAGAAGTATAGGGTTTATTTGTTAATAGTAATTATGTATTGAATGTCATAATTGCATGTGACCATTCAATTCTCTGCAAAATATATGTTATAATGTTTAAACCAACCTACCTGGACAGAAGTGTTGCTGCTGCAGACATTGGTAATAGCCAGTGTCCACACCACCTCTAATTATTCCAGTTCCATCATCTTCTGTGTCACACTCATCCCCATGAAGGGAGAGGAGTTATTCCTCATCTGATGTTAAAGGTATAAGTGTTGGAGGCCCCCTCTCCAGTACATTTTATGGCCAATTGCATTCTACCTTGCTCTAGCATTTCTTACCATATAATTTGCCTTTTTCTTGCACTGTGCTTATGTGTGGTTCCTTTCACTGACAGTGTTAATGTCCAAATCACCTTGATTCCAGGCCTTTGCCCCCTCATCCTGTTTGGGCCACCCTTCCCAAAAAATACATTTGCAAATTGTCCTAAAGGCTGCTATGAGGATTCATTTCTCCTCATGGCTAAAGGTATCTTTTCTCCACTTTGATCCATAGTTATGCATTGTTACCATACATAATATATCACATTCACATGCAAAAGACATTTAATGCAATCATCTGCCAAGCATCACAATACTGAAAGAATGGTTGCCATCTCACACAGGCAGACACACACACACACACACATACACACGCATGCACACATAAACACACACACACACATGCACACACACACACACACACACACACACACACACACACACACACACACACACACACACACACACACACACACTCACACAATGGTGTGCATACACACACACACACACACACACACACACACACACACACACATACACACACACACACACACACACACACACACACACACACACACACACACACACACACACACACACACACACGCACACACACACACAAAGTTACCTGACTGAAAACCCATAGTTATACACACATGCAGAGTCTCAGTCCAGACAAGTGAGTACATTCACAACAGTAAGCAAAAGCAGTTTGCTACCAGATCCAGCCTTCACATACCACTTCATTGTATTGATAATACTATCATTTTTCATTCAGCAGGTACTCTCATAAATCTCCTACTAAGGAAACTTATGTTGAGCCAACAAACAATCCTTGATACATCAGTACTTCACAATTAAATAATTGCACCGCTACCATGTGTGCATAGCAATTAAATGACACCAAAATAAATTACTTTCTAGGTGATCACTATGCATTTCCACTGCTGCTGTAATGAATTTCCATTTAAAAATGACAGTTTTGCAATATAATAATATAATATAATATAATATAATATAATATAATATAATATAATATAATATAATATAATATAATCAAGTAATTCTAATATGGCCATCATATCAGTAAAGCCAATGTATTTTTAAGTAAAGTCAATAAGTGTACATCATTTTGAATAGTTTCATATTAATTTGGAATATTGCTATTATTTTTGCTTACTTCAAAAAGTCTGTAGCTTCTTAATCCATTTGCTGCCTAACTCAAGTAATTACAGCTTAATACAGCATTGTCAAAGTTATTTAAATAAGTTCAGGGTCATTTATGTGCTTTGTATGAAAATAAGGCCCTTTTACACTTACCTGTATGAATTACAGTAATATGTGAATGAGCAAGGCAACTTATCCACATAACTAGGTCTTGGTTTGCCATGAACTCAAGTGAATGCACTGGTGATAGAAGTGGAGCCTATAGCAGTCACCAAGAATCCTGAGAAAAACCTCAAATGGAGTCATATGCATGTGAGTCTGTACAACCATGAAGCATAATACCTGCCCATCTAACATTATCTGGCACACATCGTCACCTAAAAGCACTTAACATTTAATAAGCATTGATACTCACACAAACTCATCCATCATCCAGAAAAATGTCCTGTACTACAAAACGTATTACTACCTTACTGTCCAGCAAGGGATCTCCGTTTTAGTAACAAATTCTTATTACTTACAAATAAGTCAAATAATGTTGCAGGGGACACGCTGTACTCCCAAATGCATTGCTAAACTCTAGAATAGTATCACCATGCAAATAAAACTCTTCAACATACTCAGTTGTTTTAAACCACTGCTTAAGCAACCACTTAACAAATCCTGATCCTGTACATGCTCATCACAAGGTTAAAACATTTTCACTGTACAATACTAACCAAATACTATACTTAAACACAATATCCTCAACCTCTTACTGAAATTACAACATTTTTATACATAACTGATGCCTGTACAAGACAACATTTTTATATATAACTGCTGCCTGTCCAATCTAAGTTGCACATGTTTCTCTTTAGTAACTTCCAGCTCTGTAAAATCATAGAATGTATATGTATAAATGTAACAACTGTTTGTGTATAAAAGTAAACAGATATGCAACTACTCTGTGTTTCAAGGGAATGTAGTATAAGGCAATGTAAGCAAACGGAACTTTTCTCCCTGGGCATCTGTTGAAAATGGGTATTACCCAGTCAGACTTTCCGGGAAACAGACAAATAAATAAATAAACAGGAACATATATTTCTGCAAAAAGCACCCCCCCCCAAAAAAAAAGCATTACTACTGATAGTATACTGCTTGATGAATGTATAGAGAATTTATTCCTTCCTGATATTCCAGTGTAAAACTTGAAAAACTTAGCACAAGCAAGGAACAGCATCAGTAGCAGCTGTAAATAAGAACATGATGATTCCACTGATTACTTTTATCAACCATATAAATGAAATATAAATTAATTCCTTTAAAAAATGTAGATGACAAAGCATTTCTGGTTAAACCAAACTTGCCAATAATAATAGTACCAAGTCCATTGCCCATGCTTATTAATTGGGTTTGGTTAGGTTGATCCCACACCTTAGATGGAGTGGTTCTAAACCTGTGAACCACAGCCATCTTCAAACTTTCTTCAGTTTGGCAATGGTACTTCTAATGATGGCAGCTCCTGTAAAAGCACAAGGCTGCTTTCAAAGCTCCTCTGACAAGGAGACCAAAATTATACTCTACCATCTGAGTGAGTCATACCTGGATAAGATCCAGGCATGTGCAAGAATATCTGACTGGAAAAAGATTGATATTTGGCAGGAACTCGGTGAGCATCTTTCATCTTTGATTGGAATCACCCACTCTTACCCCAGGGCAGACACAGGTGCTATGACCTATAGTAGAATATGCCTGACCAGGTGGCTGAGTTGGTAGATCAGGTGATTGCGAGAAGGCTGAGTTCTATAGTTAGCTGTTTATATATATATATATATATATATATATATATATATATATATATATATATATATATATATATATATATATATATATATATATATATATATATAAAACATTTGTTTAAAACTTCCATTGTCAAATAATACCTTAGTAGCTGAAATGATTGAAGATATTTTATGTAAAGAAAGGTTTTGTTTGTGCAGGCAGGAAATACTTATCAGTATAAAATTTATAAAAGACAGACATTTCTTCCACAATATTAACTGCACATACAAGATGACTACACTCAGTCAGGCACCACACCTTAGTCATAGAGGAGGGTGTGGAGAAACTGGAAGTTGCAATGTCAAGTGAATGAACAGTACACAGTTCAGAGAGATACAACCAGTTATATTACTTTTATATTACTTCTGTATACATTTGTAAACAATCCGATTATATGCTTACAGTTATTAAACAGACAATTATCAGAGAGCACGTTATTGGTCTGAAGTATATCTTCTGCATTCAACTGTAACAGTAAATATGTTTTGTTTAATGAAGGTTGAAATGAAAGGAAGTGAAAACTTCCTTTCAATTGTTACAGTTTTATGTGTGTGTGTGTGTGTGTGTGTGTGTGTGTGTGTGTGTGTGTGTGTGTGTGTGTGTGTGTGTGTGTGTGTAGATTCTGTCTTTGAAGAAAATACAAAGTAAGTCAGATTTATTTATTTATCTATTTATCTATTTATTTATTTATTTATATTTGTTGACCGGGAGTGTCCAGCTGGACGTAGGTCCATTTTCAGCGGAGGCCCGGGGAGAAAATCTCCACAGTTAAAATAAACAGACAGTAGTTACATTGGATTACGTATTGATTAACAATTTACACAGCAATTACTTACAACATATTTACAGATGAAGAGCACAGAGCATTAGTAGACAACTAGAATCTTTATCTGTGAAGTACATAACTGACATTAACAAATGTTACAATAAGAAGTTCCTGCTGTCTAATAAGTTAGTACTGAGCCTGCTATAATCAAGGTAGTTAGTGGAGTGGAAAGAAAGGTAGTGGTTGGATGGGGTGGGTGATATTAGAGTGGGAGTTGCAAGGGCATAGCCAGCATGTTTTTAGGTGTGCTTTTAGTAAAGTTTTAAAGTGGGTGCATGATGGTATGGAGGTAATTGTGGGTGGGAGGGAGTTCCATAGTTTGGCTATGGCACAAGAGAATAGGGCTTCACCAGCAGAGTTATTGGCTTTAGTGATCTGCAAGTGATTTTTATTGCTGGATCTTAGTGGTCTGTTGGTGCGATAGGGTTGGAGTAGATTCTGGAGGGATGGGACATTTAGTGGATGGTTTACTAGTTTGTGGGCGAGTGAGAGTTGATACCATTGAAGGAGGTGAAGGAGTTCAAGCCAGCCTAGTTCAGCAAGTGAGAGACAGTGATGACTACGGTAGGATGCCCCTGTGGCGAATTTGGCGATTTTGTTGTAGCAGGTCTCTAGCTTGTTTAGATGGCATTATCTTAGGTTGATATATATTAAAGAGGCATAAAGCAGGGTGGAGATAAGGTGGGAATTTGCTATTGAAATCTTTGCTGCTTTGGTGAGAAGTTGCTTATTACTGTATAATGCTCCTAGTTTTTTTGTGGACTTTTTTATCGTCATGGATATGTGAATGTCAAATTTTAGTTTGTCTATTTCCACTCCTAGCAATTTGGTATGTTCAGTTGGGTATATAGTGGTGTTGTCTTTTGCTGTGATGTTAAAGTGAGAGTTGTTTTGAGTATGTTTGGTGGGTTGGAAGATGAGTAGCTTAGTTTTGTTTGGATTGAGTATTAATTGAGCGTCGATTAACCAAGTTTCAACAGAGGAAAAATGCTTCCTGCATGACTTTTTGCAGTTTGGGTAAGGGACTGGGCTGAGCAGATGATGATTGAGTCATCTGTGTATTGTATGAGTGTGCCATGCTTGGTGGCAGAGGCTAGATTATTGGTGAAAACAGAGAAGAGTAGGGGTCCAAGGATGGATCCTTGTGGAACCCCTATGGAGACAGGTAGTTGGGGAGATATGTCATTCTGCCATACAATGGATTGTTGGCGGTTAGACAAGTAACTCTGAAACCAGTTGGTGACTGATTGTGAGAAAGCTAAATCTGCAAGTTAGGTATGAAAACCCTCACAGCTGAAAATAGAACCTACACTGACATGGTAACTTTCCAGACGACGCCCCCCCCAAAGAAAGAAAGCAAGAAAGAAAAACGCTGTGCACACATATGAAAGAGTAACAATCTGATGGCAGATGCAACACTACAATTTATAACATGCATTAAAAGAAATATTGGCACATTATGAGAATTCAGATGTGAATAAATATTTAAAGAAATAAACGGCTGCACAAAGCATCTGCAGCACTAACTGAAATGCCTTGCAAAGCACTAGCAGTCGAATCAGAAATGTTAAAGAAAAAAATGTAAGAGCCAGGTGAACAACAATGGTCTTATATGTTCTCTATCTAGACAAAGATAAAATAAACTACAACAGCAGTCAACAGCACAGTAGACTTACCAAATTGATTGAGAATCCTCATAAGTATGAATAAAACCCTTGTCATTAAAAATGTCAAATAATAAATGCTGTTTTCTCTCTTTAACTGATTTCCTTAATATACGTACCTGCAAGAATATTTATATTGAATAGAAGTAGAACGATTATAGTGTGGTCAGTGCAGTATTGCAACCAAATCAAAAAAGAGATGTCAAGTCATAAATGCTGTTCTCTGTCTTTAACTGAGTTCATTAATACATGTAACTAACTGCAAGAGTATGTATAAAGAATCGTAATAGAAGGACTAAAGTATTTTCACTACAGTATAGCAACAAAATCCATATCAGGGAGAAATATCAAATGTATTATCATTTTTATGTTGCTATCAGTAGGCCACAAATGTAAGCACCCCCAAGGCTTGATAGCAATGCACTTGTTTTTCCTATGTATGCATAAGTACTTCCCATACATTTTGTTTTAGTTCAATAAAGATTTAATACAAATAAAATTGATAATGTAAATGATGTGTAACATTATATTTGAATTTATTGTGTACACGTCTTCTTTGTCTCTCCCTCTTTTTGCTTGTTTTAATTATGCAGTCTTTCTTTATCTTCATTCTCTCACATTTCTGCTAATTTTTTACAGATCCAGATTCCTAAAGAATACAGTCGTGTATGTCAAGTTAGGGAATATTCACCCTCTGTTCAACCAGATACATCCTTAATGGGTCAGGATAGTGGTACTGAGCCTGTCAAACTTCACTCAATTGGGGCTTCCAGAATTGGTTGAGGACATGATGGATCAGATCATGGACATATGCCTATAGATTAATTAAGATTTATTTTCAGTGGGTACAGAAATCCCTGCTCCACTTGGCACCAACCACCATGCCATAACAGACCGCTGTCCCCTCAATATCATGGTCCTCCAGTGTAACTCCGTCAGGCAGTGGAAATATATGTGGCTTTGTGGACTGAGGGCATTTGTTGGGTCGAAATCTTCATCCTTCTTTCCCTTCCCTTATTGTTTATCCTATGCCCTCTAACCTGCTTCCCCCCTGCAGTACACACATATCAAAAAATGTGAAAAATAAGGGGGGTCCTATACCCTCTAACCTACTTCTCACCTGCACTTCATACTTATATCAAAAATATGAAAAATGTGGGGGGGATCTCTATCCCCTGACAAAAATATAATAACCATTCCACTCCCATCTCCTCCAGCACAAGCCTCTGGACATTTTTCCATCTATGTTCCCTTCTTTGCTATGTGTCTCCTTTTTAACTCTTTTCTATCTCCCCTTTTCCATTCTTTTAAGAAACCCATCAGGATGTCCATATAAAGATACCCCTATATAAAACATTTTAAACCACTTTAAAACGAATATTAATAATATGAGCTGCATTGCCTGCCACTTGCCTTAAGCCATTCAAATATGATTGCACATAGCTACTTTGACCAATGTTATACAAAATCTAAGGAAAATATAGATTATATTTTAGTGCATTTGTTAAAACTGTATTTGCCTTAATATTGCTACAACTCAAATGCTCTAGGTTGCACTGCATCTGAATTGTTTTAGTGTGTTTTAGCTGCTTTTCTGTATATATAGACTTTTATGTATATGTAGACTATATTCTACTGTATTACTGCCTCTTAAATCGTTTTTCAGTTGTGCACTTGCCTTGCTTCATTTAAAAAAAATTAAATTGCTAATTTTGTAGAGTTTAATTGTATTTACTGTTTAGGGCTACACACTCAAGTGTGTAGGCCTTTTCTGTGTTTATTTAGTGTATTATTGCATTGTTTAGCCTGTTTTAACAAAAAAAAAATACTATCTTGTTTGCTCGTTTCCCACCTTTCCTAGCTAGTATAGTCCAGATCCCAGGCTTTGCTGGTTTCAGGACTTTATTTTCTGTATTCAGAGCTATCCAGACCTTGATGTGGTAGAGGGAAGTCCTACTGCTTACCAGTGGGAGTGGTGAGCATTGCAGTGCCTGTCTGACACTAGAGGAGTAGTTTTCAGCTCTGAAATTGTAATTTTAGCCATTTTGAGGTGATTTCTATCCCTTTCAACTTTCTGGCTTAAAAACACATGTGTTTGCACATCTTTCACATTGTGCAGCACCACAGGGCTACAGTTAAACTATTCCAGGTGTCAGAAAGTCTGCTCTTCAAATATTCCCTTAGAACTAGCTGGTTTCTCAGTAGTAGCACTAAAATCTGAACCCCTGTGACTAGCACTTGCTCTAGAACCTGCTGGAAAGCACTAGGAAGCCTTAAACTGATACAAGCACTCAACTCTCCTTGTTAATAAGGAGAAATTAATTGTAGGCATTAAATAGCCTATAATTGCAAAGTACCTTGCAAAGGTAAGGGAAGACAGCTCTTGTACTTTACAAAAAAGCACCTAAATAGGCATGTCCAAGGGTCAGCTTCCAGTGATTTCTCCTGTCCGCCTGGTGAAGCTGGGCATACTGGAGCAATGCAGCAACTGCCTCATGTACACAGGCAATCCTCTCCTCCTACTACCCAACACTACACCCTGTGAGAGATGCACTTACATAGCCAAAATGGAAGCAAAGCTCTCTCCAGCCAAGATTGTGCTAGACAGTCAAGAGGAGAAGATTAACACCTACACTACACCTCAAGCAACACATATCCCTTCAAAACCCACACCATCAATACCCACACATAGCAACACTAAACCCACATATGCGGAGGCCCTTAACATTAACCTGCCCAAGCATTAAGGACCTCCGAAGCTGACACAAACAAACACTAGTCACAACCAAAGTGACACATAGATTACAACACCAGTGTGCCACCCAACAACAGCCCCTAAGGCAAGACAATGTACCCAACACTTTAGTCATAGGTGACTCTATAGCCAGGCACACTGATGCCCCACTCACCAGGCTGAACAAGGAGAAAATTACAGTCAGCTGCCTGTCAGGTGTCCAGGATCCATCACATAATGCATGCACTCAAGTCACTCCACAACAAGTACAAATACGACTCTGTTATTATCCATGTTGGAGTGAATGACTTGAGACGTACTTCCCTGGACTACATGGAATGAGACATGGAAGAGTTGTCGGATCATGTGGCCCAGGCAGGTATGACCCTAGCCCTGAGTAACATTCTGCCTTCATCAAGAATGATACCACAGTATAAGGACAAAATGATTGACTTCAACAATTGGCTAAGCTTCTGGTGTCATTCAAAGGGGATCCATTATCTGTCTGCCTGGGACGATATGATTGACAAACCACAATGCTTTGCCAGAGAGAGTCTGCACCTGTCACCCTGTGATTCAGGTTACTGGCTAAAGCTCTTGCCACCCCTATAGTACCTTTTTTTAGGCAAGGTTCAAAGGACAAAACCACCACCATAACAGATACAAGCATGCAAAACCTGAAGGTAATGCTACTCAATGCTAGAAGTCTAAACCACAAAATGCACTCTCTCAAGGCACTCCTAAAAATGGAGAACATCGATATCTGTGCAGTTACTGAGACCTGGTTCAAGGCTCCAGAGAGCACCCCTGCAATATCAGGTTACAACTCTTACCACACTTTTCGGCCACCAGACCAAGACTGAAACACTAAAGGTGGAGGAGTGTCCATCACCAAGGATATTCACACCTCCAGGCTAGTTGCCCAACACAATGCATCTGAAATTCTCCAGGTGCAACTAACACTAGGTAAGACTGCAATCCAACTTGTAGCTTGCTACAGATCCCCCACCATGCCCCAAGATTCTCACTACACCTTTCTAAACATACTGTAAAATATTAAGATGCAACCAAACACCCTAATACTGGGGTGATTTCAACTACCCTGCCATTAACTAGTAAAACTACTCGGGTACCAACACCTTTGCCCAACAGTTCTTGGAATTCATAATTCCAATGCCCTGGATCAACTAATCCATTGTCCCACCAGGGGCTCCAATATCCTAGACCTGGTCATTACCAAAATGGGAGATAGATGCTCCACACCAGTGATCACCCACTCAGTGGTCAGGTCTGACCATAAGCAAATCACCCTTGACATCCACATCCCACCCCCCACCCCCCCCCAGTAAGGAAACCTCTGTAAAAATATTCTCCAAAGCCAACTTCATGCTACTCAAGTCAGAAGTGACAACCTTCATGACACCCATGCATATGGGAGCTGAAAGTTCGACTGCTGAATCCTACACTAAGGCACTGCATGAGCACATCAGCTTGTGCATGAATCGTGCCATCCCAAATAGAACCAAGATTCTTTCCTCCAAAAAAATGAAGCCAATCTGGTGGTAGTAGTTTTCAGCTCTGAAATTGTAATTTTAGCCATTTTGAGGTGATTTCTATCCCTTTCAACTTTCTGGCTTAAAAACACATGTGTTTGCACATCTTTCACATTGTGCAGCACCACAGGGCTACAGTTAAACTACTCCAGGTGTCAGAAAGTCTGCTCTTCAAATATTCCCTTAGAACTAGCTGGTTTCTCAGTAGTAGCACTAAAATCTGAACCCCTGTGACTAGCACTTGCTCTAGAACCTGCTGGAAAGCACTAGGAAGCCTTAAACTGATACAAGCACTCAACTCTCCTTGTTAATAAGGAGAAATTAATTGTAGGCATTAAATAGCCTATAATTGCAAAGTACCTTGCAAAGGTAAGGGAAGACAGCTCTTGTACTTTACAAAAAAGCACCTAAATAGGCATGTCCAAGGGTCAGCTTCCAGTGATTTCTCCTGTCCGCCTGGTGAAGCTGGGCATACTGGAGCAATGCAGCAGCTGCCTCATGTACACAGGCAATCCTCTCCTCCTACTACCCAACACTGCACCCTGTGAGAGATGCACTTACATAGCCAAAATGGAAGCAAAGCTCTCTCCAGCCAAGATTGTGCTAGACAGTCAAGAGGAGAAGATTAACACCTACACTACACCTCAAGCAACACATAGCCCTTCAAAACCCACACCATCAATACCCACACATAGCAACACTAAACCCACATATGCGGAGGCCCTTAACATTAACCTGCCCAAGCATTAAGGACCTCTGAAGCTGAAACACAAACAAACACTAGTCACAACCAAAGTGACACATAGCTTACAACACCAGTGTGCCACCCAACAACAGGCCCTAAGGCAAGACAATGTACCCAACACTTTAGTCATAGGTGACTCTATAGCCAGGCACACTGATGTCCCACTCACCAGGCTGAACAAGGAGAAAATTACAGTCAGCTGCCTGTCAGGTGTCCAGGATCCATCACATAATGCATGCACTCAAGTCACTCCACAACAAGTACAAATACGACTCTGTTATTATCCATGTTGGAGTGAATGACTTGAGACGTACTTCCCTGGACTACATGGAATGAGACATGGAAGAGTTGTCGGATCATGTGGCCCAGGCAGGTATGACCCTAGCCCTGAGTAGCATTCTGCCTTCATCAAGAATGATACCACAGTATAAGGACAAAATGATTGACTTCAACAATTGGCTAAGCTTCTGGTGTCATTCAAAGGGGATCCATTATCTGTCTGCCTGGGACGATATGATTGACAAACCACAATGCTTTGCCAGAGAGAGTCTGCACCTGTCACCCTGTGATTCAGGTTACTGGCTAAAGCTCTTGCCACCCCTATAGTACCTTTTTTTAGGCAAGGTTCAAAGGACAAAACCACCACCGTAACAGATACAAGCATGCAAAACCTGAAGGTAATGCTACTCAATGCTAGAAGTCTAAACCTCAAAATGCACTCTCACAAGGCACTCCTAAAAATGGAGAACATCGATATCTGTGCAGTTACTGAGACCTGGTTCAAGGCTCCAGAGAGCACCCCTGCAATATCAGGTTACAACTCTTACCACACTTTTCGGCCACCAGACCAAGACTGAAACACTAAAGGTGGAGGAGTGTCCATCACCAAGGATATTCACACCTCCAGGCTAGTTGCCCAACACAATGCATCTGAAATTCTCCAGGTGCAACTAACACTAGGTAAGATTGCAATCCAACTTGTAGCTTGCTACAGATCCCCCACCATGCCCCAAGATTCTCACTACACCTTTCTAAACATACTGTAAAATATTAAGATGCAACCAAACACCCTAATACTGGGGTGATTTCAACTACCCTGCCATTAACTGGTAAAACTACTCGGGTACCAACACCTTTGCCCAACAGTTCTTGGAATTCATAATTCCAATGCCCTGGATCAACTAATCCATTGTCCCACCAGGGGCTCCAATATCCTAGACCTGGTCATTACCAAAATGGGAGATAGATGCTCCACACCAGTGATCACCCACTCAGTGGTCAGGTCTGACCATAAGCAAATCACCCTTGACATCCACATCCCACCCCCCACCCCCCAGTAAGGAAACCTCTGTAAAAATATTCTCCAAAGCCAACTTCATGCTACTCAAGTCAGAAGTGACAACCTTCATGACACCCATGCATATTGGAGCTGAAAGTTCGACTGCTGAATCCTACACTAAGGCACTGAATGAGCACATCAGCTTGTGCATGAATCGTGCCATCCCAAATAGAACCAAGATGCTTTCCTCAAAAAAAATGAAGCCAATCTGGTGGTACCCTGCCATAAACAAACTATACACCAGAAGAAAACAACTGTTGCAGAAAAGAGGAAAATCCCAGGATGCAAAAATCTCCCTTACCAGCCTCAGTAAGAAGCCGGGATCCCTCATAAAATCCTCCAAAGCTAATTACGAAAATAAAATTGACAAAGATTCCAAAGACAACCATAAGGCATTCTATAGTTATGTCAAGAATTTAAATGGCAATGCTCAGATATGCCCTGAGTTACAACAGAATGGCATTAAATATACTGATCCCAAGGATATTGCCAATATCCTGGCAGATCGATTTATTGCCAACTTCACCCCCCTCTCATCCCCTAAACGGCCCATCTCAATACCAATGGATTGCCAAATTCTGGTAATCACGGCCACACAGGTGGAAACAGCACTCTCCAAAGCTAAGAATACAGCATCTATAGGACCAGATGACATCCCGGGCTGTGTACTACATGAAATGCAAAATGAACTGACACGTCACAAAAGTGTCATGTTTAATTATAGCCTCACCTCAGGCTTCATGCCCACTGAGTGGCTCACAGCTGCAGTTATCCCACTCCATAAGGGGGGGATCCACCTTGGATCCCAGGAACTACTGCCCCATCAATCAGTCTGACAAGCCTGATCTGCAAGGGCATGGAACACATTATCATGGAACTTATAAACAAAGACATTGGCAACCTTCAAACACTGGACCCCACCCAGTTTGGGTTTGTGAAGGGCTGATCTTGTCTCCTGAACCTGATTGATTTCTTTGAATCAGTCTCCAGAGCTATGGACAAGGGTAAGGCAGTCCACACAGCCTATCTGGACCTCACCAAGACCTTCAACACTATCCCCTACTCTGGAATCATAGAAAAACTTACTAAGCTGGCCATAAATCCCTACATCACTTGATGGGTTGCCAACTGGCTTACTGACAGAACCCAGACTGTAAAAGTAACTGACTCCAAATCCAGCTCCAGACAAGTGACAAGTGGAGTACCTCAGGTTTCAGTCCTGGGACCGCTCTTGTTTGGTATCTACTTCTCTGAAGTGTAGGCCGACACTAAGGGACTCGGGCTAGCAAAGTTTGCAGATGACTGCAAACTGGGAGCCATTATTGAATCCCCAAATGATGTGGATATTCTACAAAAGGGCCTTACAGAAACAGATGCTTGGTGCCAGAGCCATGGGCTCAAGCTTAATGCTAAGAAATGTACAGTTATCCCCCTTTGGGAAAAAACATGTACCCATGAATTACCACATAGGTGGCAGTACACTAAACACCGAAAGTGTGATGAGAGACTTAGAGACACAGGCGGACAGGGGTCTCACCTTCGATAACCACATTGCCACAATAGTCAGGAAATCCTTCTATGTGGCACACCTCATCACTAAGGGCTTTTCATCCAGAAAAAAGGAGGTCATTGTCCAACTGTAGTCATCCCTCATTAGACCCATTATAGAGTACAACACCCCATAAGGTATGTACCTCACAAGACATCTGCAACAGCTAGAAAGGCTGCAGAAATACCTCACTAAAAGAATCACAAGCCTAAAGCAGATGCCGTATGCTGACCATCTAAAAAAATTCCAGCTATACTCTGTGGCATATCGTCTACTGAGAGACGATCTCTGCTTAACATACAAGGCCATGTCAAACCCTGAGCTGTTGGACATGCTCCACTTAAAGAAATCACAATCCCTTAGAGCCACACGCTCCACGGATCTAAACCTTGACATCACAATGAACAAAACATGCTGGAGGGATAGGTTGCTGACCCAGAGACTCCCCATACTCTGGAATAGACTGCCCATACATGTCAAGCAGAGTGCCTCCTTTGCCCTCTTCAAAACAAACCTCGATGATTGGATGGGAGATAAGAAATTCACCCCAGGGATCATGTCAGTCACCCAGCTAGACAAGGGTCCAGGGAAGTAAATATTGTGAGAAGAAATATCCAGGGAATTGTTATGGCTAGGCTTGTATAGGCCTTGGGGTCAATAGCCTAGTACCAACCTATGAACCTATGAAGCTATGAACCTATGCCTTTCACGTAGTGATCCGCATATACCTAATGATTAACTTCAGGAAGTTTACATAGGTTCATAGGTTCAAAGGTTCATACTAGGCTATCTGCCCTGGGGCAATTATAAGCCTAGCCCGATTCTGTATGGCTTACGCCACCCCTTGATTTGAGTATACTGTGCCATTTTTAAGGTTTAGTTTACTGTGCCTCTGTCTAATAGTGACACAGGAGTAATCCCTGGGACAAACCTACGATCCCCCATCCACCTATCGAGATTCTTCTTGAAGAGATTCAGTGAGGTGCTCTGCCTCACATGAACTGGAATTCTATTCCAGAGCGAAGGGAGCCTCTGGGTTATGAACCTGTCCCTCCAGTAAGTTCTATTTATTTCTGTGCTGAGGTTCAAGTCCCTCGAGCGTGTGGCTCTAAGGGATTTAGATTTACTGAGGTGGAGCATGTCCATTAATTCTGGATTTGACATAGCTTTGTATGTCGGCACAGATCCCCTCGAAGTAGGTGGTATGCAACTGAGTAGAGCTGGAGTTTTTTTAACTGAGCAGCATATGGCATCTGTTTGAGACCCTTGATCCTCTTGGTGAGATACTTTTGGGGTCTTGCTAATTGCTGCAGGTGTCGGGTAAGGTACATCCCAAAAGGGGCATTGTATTCTATGATGGGCCTGATGAGGGATGAATAAAGGGGCACGATTACCTCTCTTGATCTAGATGTGAAACCCTCCGTGATGAGGTGGGCTATGTAGAAGGTCTTTCTAACCACTTTGGCAATGTGGTTTTCAAAGGAGAGATTGCTATCAACTTGGGTCCCCAGGTCTCTAATATCTTTCTCTGTACTTAATGGGTTTCCGCCTATGTGGTAATTTGTGGGCACATTGTTTTTGCCAAAGGGTATGATTATACATTTTTTGGCATTTAGCTTTAAACCATGGTGCTGGCACCAGTTATCTGTCTCTGTGAGACCTTTTTGAAGGATGTTTGTGTCAGCTGGAGAGTTGATTATGGTGCCTAGTTTGCAGTCATCTGTGAACTTGGTGAGCCATAGTCCTCCCACATTTGCCCGTACCTCGGAAAAGTATATACCGAACAAGAGTGGTCCCAGGACACCACTTGTTTCGAGTCTGACATGGCTCCAGCAACTCTCACTCTGTGGGTTCTGTCTTTGAGCCAGTTTGCGACCCATCTTGTGACATAGGGGTTTATATTTAAGCTGGATAGCTTATCTATGATGCCCGAGTGGGGTATTGTGTCAAATGCCTTTGCAAGGTCCAGATAGGCTGTGTGGACTACCTTTCCTTCATCTATGGCTTTGGTGACTGTTTCGAAGAAGTCAACCAGGTTCAAAAGGCAGGATCTGCCCTTGACAAAGCTGAACTGGGTAGGATCTAGTGTCTGTAGGTCCCCAATGTCTTTGTTTATGAGCTCCATGATGATCCTCTCCATAGCCTTGCAGACTAAGCTAGTCAGGCTTATAGAGCGATAGTTTCCAGGGTCTGTAGAGGCTCCACCTTTGTGGAGTGGGACCACTGTTGCTGTACGCCATTCTGTGGGCACATATCCTGTAGTGAGGCTGAGATTGTATAGCTGTTTTATTTGAGGGATTATTTCCTTTTGGAGTTCATGTAGGACGCAACCTGGGACGCCATCTGGTCCCATGGAAGCAGTGTGTTTTGCTTTGGAGAAGGCAGCCTTCACCTGAGCATCAGAGATGTTTGGGAGGCAGCCCTCTGCCGGGATAGATACTTGCTCTTTTGGGGGTGGGGGGAGAAGTTTGCACTGAACCTGTCTGCCAGGATACTGGTGATGTCTGTGGGTTCAGTGTGTATTTTTTGTCATTTAGAATCAACTCAGAACAAGTCTGGGAGTTGCATCCCAGGTTTCTAACATAACTGAAAAAAGCCTTATGATTGTCTTTGGTGTCCTGTGCAATTTTTCTCTCGAAACTGACCTTGGAGGATTTTATGAGGGATCGTAATTTTTTGCTAGTACTGATCAGAGATGCCTTCCCTATTAGGGATTTTGCTCTATCATGTAGTAGCTTCCTCCTTCTGTTGTACAGTTTATTTATGGCAGGGGTCCACCAGACTGGATGCCTGCCTTTGGATGATTGGGTCTTGGTTTTGTTTGGGATAGCATGATCCATGCATTCCTGGAGATGTCCGTAGAATGCGTTTATACAGGATTCTGCAGTTTGGGCCGTAGTTTCCACTGGCCCTGGGGCCTTGAAGGATTCCACTTCAGTTTTGAGAAGTGAGAAGTTCACTTTTGAGAAGTTTTTCACTGTGGTTTTCTGGGCTGGGGGTGGGGTCGGGATGTGGACATCCAGTGAAATTAATTTATGGTCTGATCTTACCAATGAGTGATATACTTCTGGTGTGGAGCATAGAGTTCCCATGTTGGTAATGATCAGGTCTAGTATGTTGTCCCCTCTTGTGGGAGTGGTGACTAGTTGTTCCATAGCATTTGAGTTTATAATTTCCAGGAACCTTTGGGCTAAGGTGCTGGGGCTTGAGTAGTGCTCCCAGTCAATGTTTGGGTAGTTGAAGTCACCCAATATAATGGTGTTCGGAGAGATCTTCATGTTCTTCAATGTTTTCAGGAAAGCCGAGTGGGATTCCTGACTTTGAGAGGGAGGTCTGTAGGATGCTATAAACTGAAAAGCAGTCTTGCCCACTGTTAGTTACACATGGATGGTCTCCGATACTTCGTGCAATGCCACTAACCTGGAGGTGTGGATATCCTTGATAAATATGGAAACTCCCCCTCCTTTTGTGGTTTGGTCCAGGTTTTGGGGCCGAAAAGCATGATATGAGGTATAGCCTGGTAGTGTTGGGGTGCTCTCTGGAGCCTTGCACCAGGTTTCTGTCACTGCACAGATATCGATGTTCTCTATACTGAGGAGAGCTTCGAGTGCATGCATCTTGAGGTTAAGACTTCTGGCATTTAGCAACATTACCCTTAGTTTCTTGTTCCTTGTGCTGTCTATGGGGGTGGGTTTGACTTTTGAGCCTTGCCTAAAAAAGGCACTATGGGGGTGGCAAGAGCCTTTGCCAATATCCGAAAGCCCAGTGGTGACAGGTGCAAGCCGTCCCTAGCGAAGCAACGTGGCTTGTTGAGCATGTCATCCAAGGCTGAAAGACACTGGATCCCCTTTGAATGACACCAAAATTTTAGCCAGTTGTTAAAATCGATCATTTTGTCTTTATACTGTGGCATCATTCTAGGTGGGGGTAAGATGCTGCTCAAGGTCAGGGTCATACCAGCCTGGACTACATGATCAGAGAGCTCCTCTATGTCTCTTTTCATGTAGTCCAGGGAGGTACGTCTCAGGTCATTCACACCAGCATGTACAATGACTGAGTCATATTTGTATTTGCTTTGGAGTGACCTGAGTGCTTGTGTTATGTGGCGGATCCTAGCACCTGACAGGCAGCTCACCGTGACCTTCTCTTTATTCAGCCTGGTGAGCGGGACGTCAGTGTGTCTGACAATAGAGTCACCTATTACAAGAGTATCAGGTGTGTTATTCAGCCTGAAGGGCTGTGGCTGCTTGGCACACTGACTTTGTGGGTTATGTGTTGTGTGTGTTTTGTTTTGAGGTAGTGTTTGCTTGGATGTCTGCTTTGGAGGTCTCTGTTGCTTAGGTAGATTTTTATTTAGAGCCTCTGAGTATGTTTTTGTGTATTTATGTGTTTGGTTTGCTGATGTGGTGGGACTATGTGATACTGGAATTGTGTTGCTGTATGTAGGCATGTTTATTAAAATGCCACCAAATTAACTTAATCAGTGCAAGTAAACTGTTCTTACTGTATTTACTTATAGATGTAGTGTTGCTCTTCTTGGATAACTTTCGCTGAAGTGTGAAACCTGGGTCTATGAAAACCACCCATAGAGTGAAATTATATATTACAGAAGCTAACACTCATCATGAAAGGAGCATTTTATCTCAACACCATGACTACAATATATCAGATATTTATCTGGACATATGTGAATTCACTCCCTGTAGTACTAGTAAAACCATTTACAATAGTAACTTTCCAAAATTAAAGAAGTATCAGTTTTATGATACTTTTACAAGGCAATGTAGTATAGTAGAATGTTATGCACTGTAGCTACCTTAAAAGTTCTGTGCATTTACTGAAAAATGGAAAACGATAGAAACTACAGTCTTACATTTTCTGTTACTGTTATTAGCCTTTGCCTTTCATGTATGATCAGGGCAGACAAAATGTTAAATTAATGGGGGTTTGTGCTAGCTATGATTTTTCATTACATTACCAATTCTAACCATTATTTATATCATGTTGCCATTTTATGAAATAACGTAATAGTATTCCTCATGTAATACTGCAGTATACTTTAAAAAGGCACATTTGAAATAAAGCTGTTCTTTCACTTAATCCCTTACTGTGTAGTGCTTGTCCAACAGGCATAGTGACCATTTCTACAGCTGCTTTTTGCTTACTTCTAATAACATTTAGTCCTTTCAGTTCTAATATTGTAAGAAAGTCACTTTTCTCTGTTTCAGGAATGCACCGCTGGATACCGAAGGTAGCAGCTCTTCAGCCTCTAATGCCTACACATAGGTGATGGGGAACACTGGTTAAAACAGGATACAAATATCCTACATGATATTTATGTACCAAGAACAAAAACAACACAAGCGTAAATACAAAAATGGGAAATAAAAGTGCCACAGGCAAGACACAGTCCAGAAATTGAATAAAAGTAAGCACATTTGTTCATCAATAAATAATAAGCGAACTTCATCAGAGTAAAGAGTGAAGTGTGACAAACTTATTTAAAATAACACATTTATCAAATCAATTTAATAAGCAAGCAGTCAACATAGGTTACACATATCAGAATATCTGAAGGGGAATAATCAACCAATCAACACTGTTTACACATATTAGAGCAGCCAAACAATTCATGCTACATATAACAGAGCAACCAATGAACACAAGTTTACATTTTAGTTAGTTACCTAGTTTTATCAATTTTATATAATATAAATATTTTTATATGTTTTATTTTAAATTTAGAGTCATTTAATACTGTCATCTGTTTTTTTATGAGGGTTCCTTTAAATATTCTGATATGAGTAACCTGTGTTGGTTGGTTGCTTATTCAGTTGATTTGATAATGAGTTAAGTGGATCCACTATGAAACCCTGATGTACAAAAGGAACCTCATCACCAAATAAAGGGGTGAAGTCTGAACTTGCAACCATTTATTGCATGGGTCCAGCCCCTCTGCCTCATTCATGTGGTTAAGAAGCCTACCCACTTCCTCCAAAATTATATATACCATAACCATGAAGAAAGAAATCTCCTAAAACCAAGTAATCTCTGATGGTGCAGTTTCTAATTGTGTACTTCCAGTGGTTTCCTATGGAAAGTGTAGAATGATGTTCCATAATGTTTGAGCACTTGATTCTAAGGGAATCTAATCTCAGCAACATGTAAACATACAAAGGTGAGCATTAGAGGTAAGTAATTTGCATGTCATTTCCTCTCAGGCTATGCATCCTTATTTAAAGTAACATTATCTTCCAGTTTTTATTGCCATTAGCTGAATTTAAATGCATTCCCCTATTGCTGACGTAAGCCAGTAATCAAATGCTTGAAAGATTACTGTGATCTGCCACTAATAATGATAAGGGCAAAAGGAAGCAATTGCATTATGAATATTAACAAGTCTATATACATGTATTTTTTTATGAATACTAATGAGGAGGCATGTCTTGTGAGAAACTGAAAGCAAAACAAGCAACATTTTCTTACCAGCATTTTATTCCTAGACCATTAAAAGTGTGCATGTATCAGCAGTTACTACAAGTAAGAAAACTCTCAGCCCACTGAGGACACATGTTGCTTTTCAGTTGTGATCCAGAAACACTGTCTGATAAAGTGACTTACTGAAGGTAACACAATAAATGAATGGAACTCGAGGGAATGAAACATTGTACCTTAGCTAGAGGAAGCAGATCTTTAACAGCTGAATGACAATCTCCACTTACTGCCAGACATAAAAGTTCTGTTGTTCCTCGGTTTGCTCTTAATTTTATATTATCAATGTATTTACCCTGTACTAGTTTCATCAACTTAATAAATTCAGTGAGCAATGGCGGATTACTTTGCTTTCATTTTTTGTTAGTTTTTCCTGTTATAGATTATTGGCATGAAAGGAAAGGAAATTGACTTATACTTATGCAATTTAGTACAAGTGTCTTGTATTAGCACTAAAGATTTTGTATTTTTTTAAAATACTCTGACATAAGTGCTTGACAAAACAATTGAAATCTTTCCCAGTAATTGTGTAATGAAGTACACTCATAAAGCAGATGTTTCAAATCTGCTTTAATCATTATATTACATCTCCAACAAGCTGTGCTATTAATTCTTGAGATCTTAGGTATTTTTTCGATATGTAAAATGCTCTGTCTTTTCATGTGTGTGTATATATATATATATATATATATATATATATATATATATATATATTTTTTTTTTTTTTCAGAATAGTAAAATTGCTGCTTTTGCTGCCACTTCTAAGATCTTTTTGTTTTACATGTATGTGAAAACCCGTACACATTGTTTTGAAATCGGTAGTTCCATGATGGTTCCTCCTAGTATTCTTTATACTTAATTTTTTTTATATAGGTCAGAAATTATTATTTTATTCTTTTTAGCAAGTTATATTACATTATGCATTTCCAAGATTCCTTGGTTATGTGACCATGCTACATAAAAATTACATGTCTGTTTAATTGTACAATGTAGCTCAGTGAAGATTAGGTATGGATAAGTGTCGACATAACACAGATATATCAGGGAGTGTTCTGCACAAATAAACCATGCACTCATGGAATCAGTAATTATTCCATAAATATGTAGACCGTGGTGAAGTTGATTAGGTATTTCAGGCCCACCAACTTGCTTGTACGTCAAGGGTGCTACCACTGCACTCTGGGACCCAAAGCAAGTATGTGTTCATTCTATTTGTAGTAGATTATATATAACAATGAGGTAGTAATTGGAGGTTGGCTTGTCACATATATTCATATATAAATACAGGTGTTCTCTTGCCTGCCTTTGCAAGTGTTACAGACATGGGGTCAGGCAGAGCAGGACAGGACATGCCTGATGTCAGGTAGCAGAGATATGTGAAAATGACTGCAGTCTGATCATAGTTTAGTCAGATATTTCAGTGCAAATGTCTGCACCAGTTACAGTGGAGGTCAGTGTACTACCTCCATCCACTAATAAACTAGCAGCAGCTTTGGACAATGCCCATGACTCCCCAGTGTCTGTGGAGGAGCATTTAGTCCATGGCATTCCTATAAACGGTGCACAATTATCATGTGCACATCTAACAGCAGAGGGCACTACCACCAGCTCAGAGATAGTGGCAAAAAGCAACAGCTAACAGTAGGTTGGAGGACATTGACTTTTGCTCTTCCTTGAGCTAGTATTTACACTGAGCATAAATCAGTGGATGTGCAGGACAGCAATTCAGGTACACAACAATGTCATCAATATCATTTTGGAGATTAATGTGCTTCATGGAATAAGTGACAACATATATAAGGGCCTGCTATGCCATCCTAGTGCTATGGCATAGAGGGACAGGTGGCACACCCACCTTTTGTAGGCACTGAAGGGACATTTTGCATCTGTTGCAGACACTTTTGAGTATAGTCACACTGCTTACCATAGCCATCACTGCCTTTTGTTTCAATCTCTTTGTGTCCCACAGGGCAGGTCAATTGAGGTCACACAGTGCCACTTTGTTGCTGTCATTGTTATTGAGAATGCAGAAATATAATGAGGCTGTGCTCATGGATAAGTATGAACTGCAACAGTCCTATACTTCACATGGTGAGTTAGTCAAGGTCACACAGTTCCACATCATCCTTGCAAACAGGTGTTGGTGATGATGCACCTTCATGGCAGGGATGCCCACATGGCAATGGTCACTCTATCATATTTACTCCCTGCTTAATTTCTATGTACTTTTCTTATAGGTCATATGTCACATACATAAGTGTAACCTCCACCCCACTCTTCTTATTTTGGCTATATTGCTTTATTTCTCTCCATAAATGTCATCAGTTTCTGCAGCATCTGCCATGACTTAGCCATGCCTATGCCAGTGGTGTGACCCAATCACCTAATTGTACCAACTTTCTCTGCCTGATTCCAGGCCTCTCTCCATGATGGGTGGTGAGAGGAGCATACACATTGTCTCCACTGTGATCTGTTAGTCACTCACTTGACAAGATTGCCATTGTTCAATTTTGTAGCTCTGACAGAGGTGTGTAGTTTATCCGCAGGGAGCTGTTTTAGGTGTCAGGGGATTAGACTGACTAGTGGCTCAAAGCTGACATTGGCCACTTTGATACCCTGTTGATCTTACTGAAGAAGCAACAATATTTAAACCAGGACACCAGGAAATTCTCAAACTTCATAAGCATAAAGTGTTGAAGTATAGTATAGTATTAGCGTCTATATCAGAAGATGGAACGCTAAAAATAGCTAATGCTCTTTTATTGAACTTAAAAATGCGAAACCTTAAAATGTTGAAGGAACAGATCAGTGAATTTTTTCCCAGGGAAAAAATTTGCTGATCCAAAAAAAAACAAAAAAAACAATGTACAGGCAAAAAAAAGTGAGGGGTTTCACCCCACCCCCCAACTTAAATATGCCAACTCCAAGATTGCATCACGGTGGAGAAAACAGCAAAGTCTGGCAAACAGCCCATCATTTTTTTTTCCCTGGGAAAAAAAATAGATGTTTCATGCCTTCGACATTTTCAAGTTTCGCGTTTTAAAGTTCAGTAAAAGAGCGTTCGCACTTCTGATAGGAACCCTAGTATTAAATTACAGAGAGGGGAACTGACTGAAACTGAAGACAACCTATTTTACTATTTACTTCTGGAATGTGTCTGCTGGGGACTGGGTTGTTATAGGCCACCAGCTTTGCTATAAATAACATTAAGCTACTATGCCGCTTTCATTTTTGCTGTTCTGTTCTAGCAATGACCTCATGTTCTCAGTTTATGACTGTAACAAGACAAGCTGCCCTATTTCACCAAGTCCAATCTTAGATGTGTGAGATTTGTCCTCTGGAGACAATGGCAGTTATCATGGTTACAGAAGACAAAGACATGGCAAAAGAGACAGGCTACTGAGTATTTGAAAGAGAAGGAGCAGAGAAAAAAATGCTTGCATGCTCATGCATTGAATCTAGGTTATCTTAGAACTTCAATAATATGGCCAGTACAGTTATTTTTTCATAGAGTTACTTTTGTTAAACATGTTTAATACCACAGAGGTACATGGGGAAAGATGTTATGACTGAACTGTGTTTTGTTTTAGCAACAGTAAAGCTTTTAATGGGCACATAGTCTTGTACTGCTGACTGTATAAATGGCTATTATAAACATTATTATTGCAGGAAATGACTCAGTAGTCACCATACCTCTCAACGGTATAGATTTTCACAGAATGTCCAGATTTTTGCCTCATATTTTTTGTCTGTTTTTTTGTAACATTGTGGGGGGGTGTTGCAATTATTGGCAAATCATTGAAGATATAAGCCAGAAAATAATGACAGACATTTGAGTTTCAGACTTCATACCCTTCAGAAAATTCATGCCAATGCAAAACCTGCTATTCTTTGTATTTTCTAAGTTTGTAAGAGCAATATTTAAAAATTTTCCCTATTTTTGGACCTTTGTTCCCCCATTATTTATGGCTTTGTCCAAACATTTTGCTCTGAGGTTGAGAGGTATTGGTCAGCTTTAATGGAATTGCTAATTGCTTATTTTCCTGGATAAGAATAAAAGGAGAGTGATTAATTTGGCTGTAACATGTTTTGTACTTTAATTACAGGTGTGCACCGCTTAATTTCCTTCGGCACAATGTGCGATCGCATTTATATCTGTACTGTACTAAGCGGACGTAAATGTGGTCAGACATTGTACTGAAGGATGTCAAACAAAGCACATTGTAAAGAATAGGGTGTTGACTTAATGCTCACACCTATCCCAGACATTAAGCGATGCATACCTTTACTGCATTTTTATAACTTTATATTTTATTGACATCAATGGAGGGTGTTTGAATCTGGAGTGCAAATGCAGCATTGCAAATGGCATTTTTTTTAATAATCTACTTTAATAAACTATGCTGTTTTGGCAGATAAGAAAATCCAGGCAAACCTAGGTACTCATAGAACCATGTTTTAAATCTTTGTCTGGATTTGCCTATATTTTAAAACAAACAGTGCATTGTTCTTCAAAGGGTTACATGGCACCTGCCAGTGCAGATGATTAAAGAAGGGTAAAGAAATTCAGGCTTTCAGCAGTAGACTACAGTAATTTGTGACTGTATTAAATGGCATTTGTCTGTTTTGAGTGTCAACCCTCAGATATTTTCATGGGGTCTATGTTCAGCCATCGAATGGCAAGTCTCATTGAACATGCTGTTGATCAAGTCATTCAAGTAAGATTGTATCACAGTAGGGATCAGTAAATTAGCCCTTTCCCCACAGTAGCGTGATCTAGGGGTTGGTATATATATAATTAGCGGGGGGTACAGAGTTTCACTGAATGGCATTTTCAATGTAATGCTGTTCATCAATTTTTCTGTTTGATGTCTGAACATTTTCATGTGCTGCTGGAAGTCAGTTACAAATAGATTGTATCATTACCTTGGGGATAATCATTCATTCATAAGATTCCTATGTACTTCAAGGCAGCTGAATCTTGTGACCATTTTCTCCTTGCCAATACCACCCTGAGGTTGTACCCCCCAACCCTTCTACTAGTACAGCTAAGACAGGTGACCTTCCAATCACCTAGGTCTATTTGAAGGATGACAGTATTTCATACAGTCTAAATTGCAGGATCAGTCTGTTCCAAAGGTGGGAAAGATACTGAGTGAAGATACAGTTTCTCAATCACACTTTATTTTTCTGCTGTTGAAGAAATAAATCCCTGTTTTTGCTATTTATGGAACTATTTGACTCGCAGAGATACACAAAATGCAGGACATGTCAGTCTCTTATAGTATAGAAGGCAGGCCCTAAGATCTGTCCTCAAGAATCTATAAGATATTGAATAAAGTGGCAGCGATAAACAACTCTCTTCATAGCGCAGAGTCATTAACCCATTACAGATGAGTGCCCCTCCAGGCATTTCTGCAGTTAACTCTTACTGACGACTCCAGGCATCAAATATTCCTTGTTCCCATTTGCAATAATAATTCCAAAACCATGCTATATATAAGATATTAGAAGTTTTCATCTTAAAGCACACATGATGGGAAACACAGTTGTACTGATATTTAACCTCTATCTAATGCAGCTGAAGAAATACTGAATATTATTTGTATACTGTTTATGTACATTGCGATAATTTTCATATTTCTCTAAATATCTCAACCTTCAGGTAACACAGTGAGAACTGCATATCCTCAAATAAAAGCATACAGCTGTATGCAGAAATTCCTGCTGGCAATATGTGTCTTGCTTGAATGGTTATCAAGATATCATAAGCTGTATATACAACATTACAAAATTAATATTCACTGCCTTTATTTTGGCTAATAAAATCCAGTTTAAGCCATCAAACTGAATGAATGCCACTAACATAAAGATTAATTTATAAAATCTGCGGTGGTGGTGCTGCGGTAGCGTTGTCGCCTCACAGTAAGACGTTGTCCTGTTCGATTCTCAGTTAGAGCGTCTTCTGTGTGGAGACATGCATGAATGGGTGTACCTTCGTTGAAGGCTGTGCATCAGAGCTGGCAACTCGGTACGTAAAAATCTACTGCCAATCATTAGCGGACCAGAGTTCCGCTGTGGTGACCCCTAACCAGGAAAAGCCAAAAGACACAACAACAACAACATAAAGATTAATTTATCCTGAACAGTCTTCCATTTACGGTTTTCTAGTAACACTTATGGTTCCAGAGATATGAATATTTGCTAGAACTGTAAGGTGATAACTTCATTTAAGTTAAGGTGTCAACTTCTAAGTTAAGTTCAGAAAAAAGGATCACAGAAACACTCGATCAATTCCTTCACTTTAATCCAACAACAGCAAAGCTTTTGGGTTTCCCCTTCTTCAGTGCTAAGGGGAAACCTGAAAGCCTTGCTGTTGTTGCATTAAGTGAAGGAATTGATTGAGCGTTTCTGTGATCCTTTTTTTTTGAATTTGGTTTTGTGTGTTGTATTGGACTCAGTTCACCACAGTGAAGTATTTTTGTTGTTGAACTTCTTAGTTAAGAACATTTCACATCTTTCCAGTTGTTTGATGTGTTTGGTTACGCACATCCTGAAGGGAGTGTAGCACTTAATGATTAGCCTAATCTCTGCTGAATATAATGGAGCGATGACCTCTTTAGATTCAAATTATATTGCATTGGTAATTAGCTGGGCTAAGTAGAAGGATTTTCTGATTACTGTTGTCAAATGATGATCAAAAGAGAAAGAATTACTGACCCATGATCCAACATCCCTAGCAACATTTTCATTTTGAAATAGGATATTGTTCTGTTAAGGAGAGGTGTTGTCTACCAAATGTGTCAATATGCCACTTGTTTCCATTTAATATGAGCCATTTTTCAGTATACCAGTTGTTTACTAGTGTACATTCTTGCTGAAGGGATAGGGTATTAGAGGGGAGTTGACAATAACTCCTGGTTTGTAGTTGTCTGCAAATATAGTTAAGTGGAGGCCTTGGATTATGGTCTGCTGATTATAAAAGGAAATGCCAAAAAGGACGAGTCCCAGGACTGACACCTTGAACACTACTGGTTGACTGCATATATTCTGATGAGGCAGTTAGATACTCAGATTGTATGGGTTCAGTTTTATAGACAGTTTGTTATCTATTTTACCGCACTGGGCTCCAATTTTAAAGTGTTAAACTTATTTACAATGCCAGCATGGTGTACAGCATTAGACACCTTAGCCAGGTCAAAATATGCAATGTAAACAGTAGGAACACAGTCAACTGCCTGTGTGGCCCTCTGGAAGAAGTTAAAAAATTGTTAGGCAATATCTTTTCTTGACAAAGCCAAATTGCTGCGGTTCACAGCTAATGCAATTTGTGATGTTGTACTTCATAAGGTCCATCATAATCTGTTCCATGGCTTTGCAGATGAAATGTGTCAGGCTGATGGGTCCTGTAATTCCTAGGGTCAGTGGCTAAGCCTCCTTTCTGGAGTAGCATCACCATTGCTGTGTGCCGGACCTCGAAAGCAAATCCTGCTGCTAAACATAAGTTAAACAGTTTGAAGAGTGGCTCTGTTAGGGCATGCATAGTACTCTTTATTAATCATTCAGCTATATGATCAGACCCCTTGCAGGAAATATTTTTGATGTTGAATCTCACATTTACAAAATACTACTTCATGATACCAAGGGTTTATGGCATTTAGAGATATGTGGAGTTTAGACATAAATATCAGGAAGTAAAACTAGTGCTGAATTTCTATTGCTAGTATATCAGCAATGTCCACTGCATCCAGATAGGTGGTTCCATTTTCAATAAGTTCAGATTCATTTTCAATGTTAATCCTTAGCTCTCCTAACACAGCTGAAAAAGGATTTATAATAGTCATTAACTTCAAATGCTAATCTACATTGGTGGACTGCTTTATTTGACCCAATAGTATTTTTCAAGTTATAATAAAAGTTCCGATGCTATCCTTGATAAGAGGATCTGCTGCTTAATTTAGGGATTTTTTTGTAAAGTTAATCTATTTTGTGGGACCACTGTAGAAGTTTGTTTTTGAATTTACCATCATATTTTTTTGTTTTGATTAGTACTGCTAGTTATATACATTTAGCTAAATAGGCATAGAACTCCTTCATGAAGCTACCTGCTATGTCATTGTCAGAGCCGATGTTGCCATGGGTGAATGTTGAAGTCTCATCACAAGATTTGATGAGGTTGGTATTTTTGAAATCCTCAAATTCTGAGATATTTGATGCAAGGCCTTTGGAGTTTTTGAAGGACAAAGTCACTTGATTATGGGAAGTCTTAATTAGAGAAGAAGAAGGTATGAAATGAATAGTGCACAAGGAGTATATATTTATAAGGACCAGATCAAAACGATTATGTCCTGTAGTGGGTTTATTAACTATCAGATCTATACACTACATTGGAGGTACAGGTCTTACAGTTTATTAAGAGGATGTTGAAGCCTCCCATTATAATGGAGTTTCTTACAGGAAGTTCATTTAGGAATTATATGTGATTATCAGGTGTCTTTTAAGAGGTTATAAGCTGATATTTTGTGATCTGGAGATATGTCAGATACATTTATGGGTCTGTGCGGGAATCTACGTGAAGATGGCATGATCCTTATCAAATATGGAAATGCCACTAGTTACCATAATGCCTGAAGGCAAAGTAGGCACAAAGGCCAGATAAGGGTTGAGTAATTTCTTCACACTTAAACCATGTCTCAATAAATATAGAATATGGATCTACTCCAAATGCAGAAGAGCCTCAAGATTGACAATTTGTTGTTGAGACGTGTTGTAACAATTAAAGACATTTTAATGCGATCCAGTTTTGAGACTGATGTGGTTGTTAAATTGGAATGTCCATTAGATGGACGCTGCCTTAAAAGGGCACTATGGGTCAGCAAAGGCTTTAGCCAGTCTATGGAAAACTCGGAATGAGAGGTGCAGTCCACTGTTGCAAGTTGGGCTGTTCTGCATCTCTTTCCATGCTGGAAAATACTGGAAGTTCCTGGAATGATTCATAGGTTCATAGGTTCATAGGTTGGTACTAGGCTATCAGCCCTAGGGCCTATACAAGCCTAGCCATAACAATTCCCTGGCTATTTCTTCCCACACTATTTACTTCTCTGGACCCCTGTCTAGCAGGGTGACTGACGTGATCCCTGGGATGATATTAGTTATTTAACCAACAGTTGAAGCCAGTTATCTTTTTTTTGTTTGTTTTTTTTTTTTGTACCTAGGCAACATTTTATTAGATGGAATGATTCCACTCAAGATCAGTACATTGCCTGCATTTGTCAAATGCATGGAGAGCTCTAAGTTAAATTTCTCTAAGACTTTTGGATTACTAATACCATCCAAAAAGAAGAAGCTAGGAATCTAACAGTGTTATAAAAATACAAATATATATTAATCAGCAAAGCTTTCAAGTCATAAGATTCTTTCTCAATGCATACAACAATTCATTAAATCACTTCCTATACAAGTATTTAACAAACACACCAGCCTATCAAGGAAAATTCTACATACCACATGACATGGTTCTAAAAATTCAAAAATTTACAGAACCAGTTAAGAACGTTATTAACACACAGCTACATCTAAAAATTATATATATATATATATATATATATATATATATATATATATATATATATATATATATATATATATATATATGTATATATATATATATAGTATATACATATATGTATATATATGTATATATATATATATATATATATATATATATAGATATATATATATATATATATATATATATATATATATATATATATATATATATATATATATATATATATATATATATATATATATATATATATATATATATATATATATATATATATATATATATATATATATTAAAATTACAGTATATATGAATACATGTGTATGTATAATATGTACAATAAATGTTAATAATGCATAAGAAATAAATATATATGTGTATGTAAGTTACTATAGCCCAGGTTAATTCAAATTACCTATTTATGGGAATAAGTACCCAAAACTTTTGAAGGGATGGCAGGAATTGAATCTAAAGTTGAATGGATACTATATGAAATTAATTAACGATTTCTTTTTTTTTTAATTGGGACTGAACTTTCAGCTGAAATTGAATGCTTGGAGGACTGATTAATTAATTCTGCTTATTTTTCCCTGCATCTTGGGTGAATTTAATACTATGCTTGAAACATTTAAAATATTTGAGAATAAATTAAATTCTACTAAATAATGCAAAATGAATCATGATTTGAGTGACTTTAAAACTGGTAATGCCTTCCACTGACCAAGAGATGAATGACTTAATACATCTGTGCATTCAGCTGTTGTGAGTATGCATACACTACAGATTAGTAATGGTAATAGACACTAACTTGCATCCCATGGATAATATGATAGTAAAGTGAAATGACCCATGTTCAGATTAAAGTTGGAGAAGATGTTGGTGCTCTAGATATTTTTTTTTAACTGGAGAAGGAGGTAATAGCAATGACAATGTCACAAGTATTAGTGAAATGAATGAAAGCTCTTATGACACTATACAGCAGGCTGAGCTGAATGCACACCAAAGAGCTGAAGGTAATAATCAACAACAAGTCGAGTGTGGTTTTTTAGAACCATCATGGATCTGACTCTAATTGCCTATCCAAATATGGCAACAATTGCACGGACAAAGTCAGACAAGGAGAAGAAAGTATGGAAGAGAAGCATATGCAAGTATGGGGCCAACAACGCAGACTCAGATGAGAGCAACAACCTTCACACAGGTAGGACCAACTACAAGAAGCAAAGCCATAAAGAAATAACTAAATTAGGATTGACTGTTATTAATTTATCTAAATATTTTTTTTCTGTGAAGCTAAACTTTTACTTTTAGATAAGGGGTTAACTTTCATTCCATTGAGAGAGGGTAATCAGTTACATAGCTTATTACATTACAGTAAGAGCTTTATTAAGGATGCAAATGATTTTTTGAATGCCTTATATGGTTGGTCTTGTGATAAATTACCAACTGATGTTATTCTAGTTGCTATGGATATTAAGTTATTATTTACAGGATATTCCTGATGAACTTGGTATATAGTTTGTGAGAGAGTTTCTAAGTACCCATAGTGACTTTACATCTGTGAAGATAGAAATGTGTTGCACTGTGTTGGATATTGTTCTGTGTAATATCTTTCTATTTCATGATGAGTTCTTTCATCAATTACTGGTTGTAGCAATGGACACCTCAGTTGCGAAGAGTTATGCTAACTTAGTCCTCTTTAAATGGGAGGAAATAAGCATATTTAGCAGTAATTCCAGAGATATTTATATGAATAAACATTTGATCTTTTATAAATGTTTTGAGGATGGCATATTTCTAATTTGAACTGGCAGTACTGATCCCTTAAAAAGTTTGTTATAGTTTTAAAGAAAACTACTCTTCTTTTATTTGAATTATTCCTCTGAAAAAATAAACCTTTTGGATATTAATGTTTTCAAGAGATGGAAGATTTGTTATCATGATATTTAGAAAAAATTACTAGATGTGTATCTTTAAATAGCATGCATCATAGATATGTCAACAAAAGTGTAGTTAGAAATCAATTCCTAAGGCCAATAGACTGAATATAATAAAAGAGAATATGTTATAAGCAATGGAGAATACGGCTGCTGATTTTTATACTAGAGGTTATGATCCTCAGCTGATAAAGAGCAATATGGGTTTTGTAATCTCAGAACGTGAAGGACTAGGTAAACCTTATTTTTCTAATGCTAATATTACCTCTAGAAATAATAGGCAACACAAGAACTATTCTATAGGTTATATTACTAAGTTTAACAGACAAACTACCCTGATTAGAAAAATAATACAAAATAATTGGGTTATTTTAAATTCTGATCCAGAAATTAAGAAAGTAGTCATTGAGAAGCCACATTTTGTATATAAAAAAGAAAATAATTTGAAACAACGTCTTTACAATAAAGACCTGGCATTTTGTCAACTAAAAGAGATTTCTATTAAAAAGAAAGGTATATTCTCTGTTATAATTGCATTTATTGCAGTCATATTAATTTGGATATTGAATATGTACATCTCATTATGAAAAATAAATATACATTAAATGTATTTGTGACTTGTTATATAGAAAATGTTATATATTTTACTAACTGCAAGAAATGTAGTTGTTCTATATAAAAAAAATCAATCAAAAGTTTAAGGAAAAAATTGGATTTCATTTATTGGACATTCAGAAAATGCTGGATCAGTATCATAGCTGCTCTTTGTGGCCTGGCTGTGACTGATTCATTAGCCATCTGGATACACAAAACGTATATAAGTATACATTTTTGCACTTAATCTGTTTCAGTGATAGTTAACAAAACTGTGCTGCATTTATTTGCTTGATATTGCTGGTCTCTGTGTTTGCATTTTGTTTTTCTCTTTTAGTGAAAGTTAACAAAACTGTACTGCATTTATTTATTTGCTTGATATTGCTGGTCACTGTCTGGATTTTGTTCAGCTGGTTTCATAGTGGGGGTTGTTTTACTTTCTAGTGGCTTTGGAATTTACCACCTCTGCTGTAAATTAAATTTTGGACACTCCTCCCAGGCCCATCTAATTTGCTCACTCTACTGAGTACAGTGTGATCATTTGGGAAGGCCACCCCCTTAGTTTCTAAATCTTGAATTATCTTCTGTTTCTTCCATCTCCATTAAAAGAAAAAAAAACACTTTATTCAACTGCTTTTACTGTAATTATGTTCTTTCTACTTTATTACCTTATTTTGCCCTGCTGCTTGCTCTTATGTGTTGAAGTGCTTTTATTCTGCTGTATTTATTATTGCTTGTTAGTAGCCTGATTAAATTTGTCTGCTATTCTAAGCCTTTTAGTTTTGGTTTTAGCACTTGGGCTTCAGGCCAGTTATTTTACATTTAAGAAGATTTTTGTGGTCTACACTCTTGTGGACAAACCCTTATCAAAACCCTCTCTACATAAGTCCATCCAAGTTTCAGAACACTATGACTGGACAATTCCCATCAGTTTCTCCTGCAAGCCTGATCGACATGGGCATACTGAGACAGTGTAGCAGCTGCCTCATTTTCAGTGACAACCCTCATCTCCTAGCACATAATTCTTCTACTTGCAAGAAATGCATCAATATCAATAACCTGGAATCCATCCTCTCTCATGCCATGGTCAGTACTCCTGACAAAGAGCAGATTGCCATCACAAACACCACACCTACCACATGACATAGTCAAGCACAGCACACACCCGCCTATGAAGTGGTTCTCAATAAAAACGTACCTAAACACCTGAGACCGCTAAAACACATTCACAAAAATTCCACACACAACAACAAACACATTACAGACAGCAGATAATACACCAGTGTATTACAAATGCAGCCCATAAGGCATAACAATAAACTCATACAGCCCATAAGGCATAACAATAAACCAAACATACTAGTCATTGGTGACTTATTTGTAAGACACACTGATGTCCCCCTCACCAGGCTCAGCAAGGGGAATACCATGGTCAGTTATTTGTCAGGTGTCAGAATCTGCCACATCACGCATGTACTTAAGTCTCCACAACAGGTACAAGTATGACTCTGTCATTGTCTGTATTGGTGTGAAAGACTTCAGAAGTACCCCCTGGACTATATGAAGAAAGACATTTTTGAGCTCTCAGAGTATGTGTCCCAAACAGGTATGACCCTAGTGCTAAGCAGCATCCTACCTTCACCAAGAATGATACCACAATACCAACAACAAATAACTGACTTCATCAATTGGCTTAGTTTTTGGTGTTATTCCGAAGGGATTCAGTATCTGTAAGCCTGGGATGACATGGTTGACAGGCCTCTATGATTTGCCAGAGATGGCCTCCACTTGTCACCCCTTAGATTTAGGATTCTGGCCAAGGCTCTTGCCGCCCCCATTTTGTCTTTTTTAGGAAACGTCACATAGACAATTCTCCCAATATACAAGATCTGTCAATAAGCAAATTGAAAGTCATGCTGCTTAACACTTGGAGCCTTAAACTGAAAATGGACTCGCTGAAGGCTCTCCTCACAATGGAAGATGCCGGCATCTGTGCAGTCAAGGAAACTTGGTTTAAGGCTGTGGAGATCACCTCTGCTTTACCAGGCTATAACTCATTCCGCACATTCCGACCCCAAAATGAGGTTTAGAAGACTTAGGGTGGTAGAGTTTGTATTTTCATTAAAGACAAGCACACCTACAGACTGGTTTGCCAGCATGATGCACTAGAGCTACTCCAGGTGCAACTGAGAATTGACAAGACACCCATAGAAGTAATATGCAGCTATAGACCCCCCTCATGGCTCAGGACACCCACTCTTCTTACCTGAACCTACTTGACTCCATCACGGTACCCCCTAACATCCTGATCCTTGGTAACTTCAACTACCCCACCATAGACTGGGTGAACTATTCCTGGTCTAATGCACTCACCCAGTGACTCTTTGACTTCATCAAGTTCTAACACATTAGACCAGCTTGTCTCATCCCCCACAAGGGGAGATAACATTCTAGACTTGGTTCTCACCAATATTGGTGACTGCTGCATCACCCCATAGTAAGTTCTTCCCTGGTGAGATTAGACCATCCGTCTGTCTCACTTGAGGTTTCTATCCCATCCAACCCCTCTCCCTAGCTCTAACCAGGCTAAAAAACTTCTCAAAAGCTGACTACGACCTTTTAAGGGAGGGTGTCAGTACCTTCACACCACTGCCCCCCTGAGATGATGCAGACAGCTATGCTGAACAGTTCACCAGTGCAGTATAGAAGCATCTGTTCAACTGCATGGACTCAGCCATAGCCAACAGAACTAAAACCTGCTCCTCAAGGAAACACAAACTATCTGGTGGGCATCTTCTATCAATAACAAAAGGAAGAAACTGTTGTCCAAATGTAAAAATGTACAAATTCCCAACTGGAGAAACTTCTTCCTTAGCTTCAACAAGGAAACTAGATCAATAGTGAAAACCTCCAAAGCTAATTATGGATTGAAACTAGCCTCTGAAACAAAGGGTAACTACAAATCCTTTTTCAGTTACATTAGGAATCTCCATAGCAAAGCTCAGGTTTGTTCCAAATTAGTTCTTAATGGTACCACTTACACTGATCCTGTTGACTTAGCCAACCTGCTAGCAGATAGGTTCAGCACAAACTTTACTCCCCTGTCCCACCAAAGGCCCATTTGACATCCCGGATACTTGCCACATCTCAAATCTCCATAGATTAAGTGTTAAAGGCCCTATCCAAGGCAAAGAACACAGCTTCCTTTGGAACTAATAGTATCCTAGGCTGTATTCTGCATGATCTCCAGCAAGAACTAGCCTCGCCATTGAGCACCATATTCACCCATAGCCTAAGTACAGGCTTCATTCCAGCAGAGTGGAGAACTGCCATTGTCATCCCTTTGCACAGAGAAGGTGCCACTACTGACCCTGGAAACTATTTCCCCATTAGCTTGACAACTCTGATCTGTAAGGCCATGGAGTGTATTATTATGGACCTCATAAACAAAGACATAGGCAATCTCTAAGCACTTGACCCCACCCAGTTTGGATTCGTCAAGGGCACCTCTTGCCTGTTGAACCTGATTGACTTTTTTTGAGACTGTCACCAAAGTACTGGATTAGGGAAAGTCAGTACATACAGCTTACCTTGACTTGACCTAAGCCTTTGATACAATCCCCAACTCTGGCATCACCAAAAAGCTAACACAACTTGGTATAAATCCCTATCTCATCAGGTGGGTGGCCAACTGGGTCACCAGTATGACCCACAAGGTCAAAATAAGTGCCTCTACCACCAACAGCAGACCTGTCACTAGTGGTGTTCCCCAGGGATCTGTCCTGGGACCTCTAGTCTTTGGAATCAACTTCTCAGAGGTCCAGGCAAAGACAAAAAGTCTGTGGATGATCAAGTTTGCAGACTACTGTAAGTTGGGTGCTGTCATTGACTCCCCAATTGATGTTAACATACTACAAGAGGGTCTCACAGAAACAAATAAGTGGTGCCAAAATCATGGCCTTAAGTTAATGCAAAAAAGGGTCTCACAGCAACAAATGAGTGGTGCCAAAGTCATGGCCTTAAGTTAATGCAAAAAAATGTACTATCATACTATTCAGCAAAAACATGGCCCCTGCTGTTTATCACATCAACGGCAACCCACTAAGCACACAACCTGTGGTGAGAGACCTGGGTATACAGGTTGACAACAATCTCACATTCAACCATCATGTAGAGGCAGTGGTCAGAGAAGCCTTTTACTTGGTTCATCTCATAATAAAGGGATTGCATCCAGAAAAACAGGAGGTTATTACCTCTCTGTACTCCTACCTCATTAGGCTAATTATTGAGTACAATTCCCCATGTGGTATGTATTTCTACAACCACCTGCACCAACTGGAAATGCCACAGAAATATATCTCAAAAAGAGAATCCATGGCATCCAAAACCTGTCCTATGTGGACAGGCTCAAATCACTATCACTCTACTCAATATCATACAGATAGCTCAGAGGTGATATATGTCTCACCTGCAAGGCAATTTAAGACCCTGCCCTATGAGAGATGCTCCATATCCTTAAGTCTAACTCATCATGCATTACCTAAACCAAAGGCCTAAATCTAATATGCAATATCAACAAAACCTGATGGAGAGACAGGTTTGTTTCCCTGAGGCTGCACTGTCTCTGGAATAGACTCTCCATACACGTCAAACAAAGTACGTTGCTGACCTTTTTCAAGCACAAACTTGATGAATAGATGGGAAACCACACATTTGTCCCAGGGATTCCACCTGTGTCCCTCACTAACAGGGGCGACAGGTGCTGATTGAGGTTTCTTTTTTGTGGTAAGCTCTTGGCTAGGCTTGTAAGGGCCCCAGTGCCATTAGCCTAGTAACCTCCTATGATCCTATGACATGAATGCACTTAGTAAACACATTATGCAGCAGGGTAGTGAATGTTTTTAAGTTTAGGGTGGTTCAGAAGATCTATATGAATAAATGTGGAAGCGATTTAGTTACTAAGAATGAACCAGCTGAGTGCAAATTGATTAATTATTTTAGAGCTGATTCATCACCAAAGCTAAATACTATGAACAGTATCAAACCTATCTTAAAATTTGAACAAGGTTATTTATAATTTGAATTAACCTGAGCTATAACTTACATACACATATATATTTATCTCTTATGTATTAGTAACATTTATTGAACATATTAAACATGCACGTGCATTCATATATACTGATATTTTAAGATATATATATATATATATATATATATATATATATATATATATATATATATATATTTAGATGTAGGGGTGTGTAAATAACTTTTTTATTGGTTCTATATATATTTGCATTTTTAAAACTGTGTCATGTGGTTTGTAAAATTTTCCCTGATAGGCTGGCGTGTTTGTTAAATACTTGTATAGGAAGTGATTTAATGGAATTGTTGTATGCATTGAGAAAGAGTCTGTATGACTTGAAAGCTTTGTTCATTAATAAATATTTGTATTTTTATAAGATGGTTGAATTCCTAGCTTTTTGTTCTTGGATTCATATTTTTGCTTTTTGCTTTTTTTGGAATCAACTTAGCAGGCTGATGAAGTTGTGGTTACTTGGTTTCTAATAGCAAGATGGGAACGGACCCCATTCCTAAATCAAAGTATGATTAAAGTTCATGAAATTACTATTGTTTCAATCTTTGATGTTAGCTAGAGGTGCTCTTCATCGCACCCACAATGTGTTCAGAAATAACTCCTTCTGCTATTCATATGGAGTTACATGTATTAATAAAATATTTAAGTATGATTGTAAATTCTTTTTTTATATGCCCCATTCTTCCTACTGCTGTTGAAACTGAGTATCCTTCTTCCACATTGCCCTCATTTCTGCCTATAGATCCTAGTATTTTATCACTTTTTGCTTCTCCGTATGTAAAGCACTGTAGTCGCTGGGTGTTGCAATTTCAATGATCAATGCTACTTTTGTCTTCTTTTCATGGACTACTATATCTGGTTTCCTTGCATCTATCTTTTAAACTGTTCATAATGGGTGATCTCATGTGATATAAACTTCATCATTTTCTGTTTCCAATGTTTCCAATGCTTCTCATGCACTTCAATATTATAATGTTTGCACAATCCTCAATGCAACAGTCTTGTACCACATTATTGCATATTTCAGTATACAGTCCTTCTACTATTATTGTATCATATCCAGCAACAAGTTATGTGACTGTTTCCAGTTTTACAAAACCTGTGTTTGTCTGTTTCTCCCACATGTTCAATGGATTTTGTAAGCCAACATGTAAGGAGTCCACTATCCCGGGGCTGCCAATATTAACCTTTTGTCTTTTGGTTTAAATTCACTTTTCCTTAACCATTCATGTCTTTGGTCTTTATCGACTTGAAGTAATTCCAAGACTTTTCCACATTTCTTGACTTTTCATCTGATCCTTCACCTTATATTATTTCTTTTGTTTTTTGTTTTTTTGGCACATTCAGTTGCTGCCTGATTTTTATCTACTTCTGGTTTGATTTCTATTACAACTTAATACAAATATACTTCTGTTACACTAAGCAGGGAAGTCATCTTAGGCATATTATTCTCATGTTTTAAAACGTTCATCATGTTTAGATCTTGTGAGGTTAACAGATCTGTACGTGGTCCTACAACTGTGGATCTATACATGTAATCAGGTTTGAGAAGGCCCATCCCTGCTTCAGAATAGGGCCTATGTAATCTTGGTATATGTGATGCCCCAGCATTGGCCCAGTAATCAAGGAGCATAAATCCTGACCAATGGTAACAGTGGGAGACATACACACTGGGAGGATGACAAGTACACACACAGTAAAGTGCAATTTGCCTGAAGAGCATACAGAGATCACCGTCTGGGGCTGGTTTCTTCTTCTCTCTCCAGATCCCCAGTAAGACTACCCACTGGCACAGCTATAGAGTTGAGTCCTTAGCCAGCGTTCCAAGCCAAGTCCTCCCAACACTCTCTCTCTGTCCAACCAGTGCTTCATGTCCCTACCCAAGAAGCTGACACACACACACACACACACACACACACACACACACACACACACACACACACACACACACACTTTGAGATTTAATTTGTACACAAACACATACCTGGGAAAGGCTGGCACACATTTACTATCTATGTCCCCTTCTGCCCAGACTATAAGGGAGTTATTACTGCCACCAGAACCCCTTATCAACTATTTTAAGGCTCTTACCAAAGGGTGTCTAATCCTACTGTGTAATGTTGCTATTAATCCAAATGGTAGTCTGACCAAGAGCAAAGGTATTTAAGAGTGGCCTGTACAGTGTCACCAAATACACATGCAAGTACTTTAAGAGCTTAAATATGTCTCACAAACAACAGCCACCGCTAAGAGCATAAATATGTCACACAAACATTAGCCACCTCTAAGAGCTTAAATATGTCTCACAAACTTCAGCCACCTCTAAGAGCTTAAATATGTCTCACAAACATCAGCCACAAAGATAGGTTTCAATATAGTTAATAATAAATAATAAAATGACAAGACAATACTCAGTAACACAACACAACACATTAACTTCAGAGTTCAAAATCACAGGAAATATTTAAAACAAAACCAATGCAGGAAAGTCTCATATAAATACAGAAAACATCTAAACTAATCTTTACTATATTCCTAACTATATCTAAAAAGAATTACTATGCCCTAGAAACTTACTTACAGAACAAGGCAAGTGCAGATGGCGATGATGAGTGAATGTTCTTGCTAGGTCCAAGACAAAATAGAAAATGCCCAGTCTCTCTCTGACAGAGTTCTTAAATTAATAACAAATATTACTGCTGGGTTAGCTTGGATGACATCACTTTTTGTCACCTGACTTTAGTTCCCAGGCTAAAACGGAAACTAACAGAAATAAGCATCTCTGTGTGAAGAATACATATCTCTCAGATGTTTGCAGATCTTGGAAGTCATAAAACAATAAAACACTTTTATATTTTAAACCTAGTAATTACTTCTATTTCAAGACAATACAAAAATGTCTAGCTCTATACATTGTGTCTGCTACACTGAAACAGAGAGAGAACTTTTATAGCACAATCATAAATCGGTTTAATTTCAACTTATTTTCTTGAAGTTTTGTAAGTTAACCCTTTTATGTTCTTGTTTCTACTGTTAAAACATATATTTACACAGGTATATAGTTTATATGCATCTCTGTTCTAAGTCAGCATGGCATGGTGTGGTTACATTTTAGCTCAGTACATAACATACACTTCTGTATAAATCATATCAATATTCACAAATGACATAGAATTATTTACAAAATTCCAGATAGCTGGGCTGGCAATTTTTCCCTATATCACAGTATACACTGATTTTTATAAATCATTTGATAAGTATGAAGCATTTTTCTTGTTTTACTGTTCAACTGATCCAATACCTTTTGGGGCTAGTCAGTCACTCCAAAATTCTAAGTTTGGATAGAAAAAGCAATTAGGTTTATATTTTATTTATTTAACATTTGTTGACCGGGAAAGTCTGACTAGGTTCCACAGAGCCTGTTTTCAGTGGAGGCCCGGGGAGAAATGCTCCAGATGCATGTCTTTAGAATGTGAGAGGAAACCGGAGTACCCGGAGGAAACCCACGCGAACACAGGGAGAACATGCAAACTCCACACAGAAGGCACCCCAGCTGAGAATCGAACCGGAGAACCTCTTGCTGTGAGGTGACAACGTTAACCGCTGCACCACTGTGCCGCCCTATATCCTGGACTTTTTCGTAGATGTCAGAACTGTTTTCAATATTAATTTTCATTTTCTGAAAAATTCCTTTCTATATTTTATTCACATTTGGTCATGTTTTGTTGTCGATCCTTCATCAATTCCCAAATATTTATACACCCCCTCATGCTCAAGTTCTTTTATATCACATTCATGTCCCAAACTGATGTTTTATTGGTGCTGCAGCTTGTCTGCTATAAAGGTTACTTTGGCACATTTATCAATATCAAATGGCATTTTTATATAATTTAAGAAAGTTTTGACAACTTGTAGTTGTGCTTTCAGTTCCTCATCTGATGAACAATATAGCTTTAAATCATCCACAGAAAGAAGATGAGAGCTCTTTACACAGTTTTTTATTGGGAGCCAAATTGTACATTGTTCTAAACTGTTAAGTAGAGATCTTAATGGGTTAACGACAAGAGTAGCGGTAACCAACACTCACCCTGGAATATCCCCCTTCGAATTTTTATCCTTGGAATAATAATTATTCCTTTATCACAGCTTAACTGCAAAGTGGTTTGCAACTTTGTCGTGGTTGCAATATTGTAATCGATCAGTGTAGGGTGTATCTTGTACATTTGTAAGCACTCTTTTATCCATGAATATGGCATGCTGTCAAATGGTTTTTTGTAGTATATGATCCTTTGTTCCATATACCTTTCTTTTGTTACCCTTTTGTTCTGTTGCCATGACTGATTTTTCTTCTAAATGACTATAAACTCTGTCAGCATCAATTCCAGTGTATGGTTTACGCATTGTGGGAAGGCAAGTTATTGGTCTACAGTTTGTAGGATAACTTGCATGTTTGCTCTTAAGTAGGAGTATTGTTTTTCCTGTTGTTAATTAGGTCGCTGTCTGTTTGGGGTATGAATACAAAAAGATCTTACTCTTTGCTATATCTTCATGTGCAGATGGTAATACTTTTAGCCAGAAGTTAGGTACTGTATCTGTTCCTGGGAATTTCCAGTTAGGAGCTTTTCTTATTTTTGTTTCAATCTCTCTGGCTGTTGCTCATACTATTTCATATCCTGTACATTTGAACTTCATATTCTTTCTTTTACTTCTCCTCTTCATTTAGCATCTTTGTTATGTTCCACAGAATCTTCATAAATATTTTTCTACAATGTATCTATTTCTTCTTTTTTATGCTGTTTCAATTCATTTTGCCTTGTTTCTCAGTTCTCTAGAAAACCTTTTTGGAGTCATAAATAAATTGCTAATTTTGTACTTTTCCTTTGTATTTTTCTGCCTATCTTCTGTTTTTTTTCTGCCTGTGCTGTTACTTGTAATTTATTATTTCCGACAGTACATATTATATCCTCATCTGTTCTGATACTGTGCATGGCTTTTATCACATTTATCTTTCTGAGTATTTTTGTTGATCTGTTCCCATTCCTATACTCTTCTAACAGTGACACTTCTTGTCTTACTTGCTTTTTAGTTTTCTCTATTCAATACTTCCATGATGATATTTGAAATCTCCCCTTCCTTTCCATTACTGCCCAGTGTTCTTGTGTAAGACTTATCTGTTATTAACTAAGCTGCACAGTAATATATCCTGTTTACTTATGTTACAGTGTATGGATCTCTATGAACAGCCCTAATTACTGTGTTCATTTATTTTATCAAACTTCTATCTTTTTGGGTTTTATTGACCTTCTGTAGTTTATTTCTTTCACTGATTTTAATATGTCTGTCCATCTCTATTAAATCAAGCAACTCTTCTCTTAGATCATTTACTTCTAAACTGAGGGCACATTCTTTGTTCTCCATTTCCTGTTGGCATTTTACAAAAAGTTCCAGGGCATCTTCCTGTGCCACATTCACTTCAGTTTCATCCCGTGTCTTCCATTGTTCTTTCATATCGGAACTCACTGGCCTATCACTCAACAACACTGACAGCATCAGAGGTGCCAGTTTCCTGTTCCTTCCCTTGCTGTGCAACTCTAGCTGACATTTTGTACTTGTTTCATATGGAAGGCTCCTAAGTATCATCATATGGCAACTGATTAGATGTTTCCCACTCCACTGGTTTCTCCTTAATTTGGGGATCCATTGCTCTATCCTGCTGTGATGTTATCAGAGTTAGATTTTCTGCACTAAATTCCTCACTTCACAGGTACTTCATAACCTCAGTTTCTGTTCCTTTAACTTCTCCATTACTAATCCTCTTTTCTACTGTTCCTCTTTGTTTTCTTATTGTTTGTATTATAACATTTTCCATTTCCAGATGCCTTTGCATATATTTCTCTTTGCATATCTTTGGTTCTGCTCTTTTTGTATTGATTCTTTCTGCTTTCTCCTTTGCATAAACATCGCACCGTATTAAACCCTTTTTCTTTCACAAATCTGTATTTCTTCTTCAGTTGTTCCCTGCTGCTCCTTTTTCTCCTTACTTGGGAAACTCGTTCCATCATGCTGTGATATAACCTGTGTTAGAATTTCTTCACAAAATCCTTCACTTTGCAGGTGTTTCATAACTTCAGCTTCTATTTTTTTTACCTACTTTACTTATTTTCTGCTCTATGTTCTCTCTTTGTGATCTTATTTTTGGATTGTGAAATTTTCCATATCTGGATGTGTTTGCTTCTATTTCTGTTTGAATATCTTTGGGGTGGCTTTTTTGAATTGATTAATTTGGCTTTCTCATTTACATAAGTATCGTACCATATCAGATCTCTCTTTCTTTTCTTTGTCCATATTTCTCTTTTATACCTTTCAAAAAGTTCTAGATTTTGTTTGTTATATTTTCATACTTCGAGTCACTTCTTTTTCCAAATGACACAAGGTTTCTTTGTCTATGTAATGTTTTTCATAAATCTGTTGTATTAATGAACACACATTTTTATTTAAAGCTTCTGACAGTTGTTCTTGTGCAAATATTTTCTTTCCTCTAATTCCTTTCATAATCTTTATATTTATCTTCTGTGTGGAGATTCTGGGCTTCTTGCATAATAGTAACAATAAATCATTTATTTCTTATAGTCCAGTCATTTGTGTTTATAGCTCTTTTTAGCCTGTTTTTGTGATTTTTGTGGACTACTACTTCCTTCTACAATGTGGGGGGGGGGGGCATCCTCTACCTCGACCTGGCCTAGCACCATTGTAGGAATGTTTCCATGTCTTGAGGACTATACAGTGTCATTTTTTCCAGTCACAGTGCCAGTGCGCCTACCAGGATTGAGCACTTTTTTTATCCTTTTTTTTTTAACTTACTTCTGTCCATGATATATGCTATATAAAATATATATGAATGTCATCTTGGTGAGGTTTTGTAAAAAACAGGGTCCACCTTGTGAAAGTACAACCTAGACTTGAGGATGAATTCAGTTCCAGCAATACTACTCTCTTTTGCTGATTTATCATCTCTCCATTTGGAGCTCTTTTTTTAATTTCTCTAAGTCTTTTGGGTTTTTAATGCCATGACAGGAATAGACCACATTCATAAGTCAAAGAATGATTAAAGTTCATGAAATTATTATTATTTCAATCTTTGATGTTAGCCAGAAGTGCACTTCTCAGCAACCACAATATGACCAGTAATAATTCCTTCTGCAGTTTGTATGGAATTACATGTATCTATAATATATTTTAAGTATGACTGTAAATTCTTTTTTATAAGACCTATTGGTCCTTCTACTACTGGAACTGTCTGGGTATCTTTCTTCCACATTGCCCTTTTTTCTGTCTGCAAATCCTGGTATTTTATGACTTTGAATCTCTCTGGATGTAAGTCACTGTAGTCACTGGGTGTAGCAATTTCAACGATCAATGCTTCTTTTGTTTTCTTTTCATGGACAACTACATCTGGTTTTCTTGCATCTATTTTTTAAACTGTTGGTAATGGATGATCCCATGTGATATAAACTTCATTTTCTATGATGCTTTGTGGCCCGTGTTTCTAGTGGTTTTCAGCTACTTCAGTTTTGCAATGTTTGCACAATCCCCAGTGCCACAGTCTTGCCACATTATTGTGCCTTTCAGTGTATGTTCCTTCTGCCATTAGTTTCCAGTTCTGTTTTACAAAACCTACATTTGCCCATCTCTTCCCCATGTTCAATGAGCTTTGTAAACCATGTATGTAGGTCACTATCTCAATATTACCTTTCTCTTTTGCTTTAAATTCACCTCTCCTTAACCATTCCTGCATTCGATCCTGATCAACATGAGGTTGTTCCAAGAGTTTTCTATACTTGCAACTATATTTATGCATTTTCCACATTTATTGCCTTCTCATCTGATCCTTCACCTTATTTTTTTTTCTTTTGTTTTTTTGGCATGTTCAGTTGCTGCCTGATTTTTATCTCCTTCTGTTTTGATTTCCATTCCCACTTGATGCCTATATGCTTCTGATAAACTAAGCAGGGAAGTCATCTTAGACTTATTCTCCTCATGTTTCAAAACTTTCATTATATTTGGGTCTTGTAAGGTTAGCAGATATGTATGCAGTCCGAGGATTGGAGATCTATACATGTAATTTGAAGAAGACCATATCTCCTTCAGAACAGGGAAAATATAGAATTGATATGTACTGATTTTTTTAAATAATTTAATAAGCATGAAGCATCCTTCTTGGCTTCCTGTCCAACCTATTCAACACATTTTGGGGATAGTGAATCTCTCCAAAACTGCAAGTTTGGACATAAAAAGCAAATTGGTTTATAGCTTGGACTTTGTTCCTAGATGTCAACACAGTTTTCAGTATTAATTTTAGTCTTCTAAAATATTCTTTACTAAATATTATTCACATTTGTTCATATTTTATTGTTATTCCTTCATCAGTTCCTAAATATTTATACACTCCCTCTTGCTTAATTTATTTTATATCACATTCCTGTCCCAAACTGATGATTTTTTGGTGCTGCAGCTTTCCTATTTTAAAGGTCACTTTTGCATATTTATCAAGACCAAATTACATTCTTACATCATCTGAAAAAGTTTGGACAACTTGCAGTTGTGCTTTCAGTTCCTCATCCGATGAACTATACAGGTTTAAATCATCTACAAAAAGATGATGAGAAGTCTTTACACTTTGTTGCTTTCTGGAAGGCAAATTGTAGCCATAACCTAATCTGTTAGCTCCACCCTTTTTAATTTCTTCAAATCTTCTGTGTTTCTAATACCATGATAGGAATGGACCCCATTCCTAAGTCAAAATATGATTAAAGTTCATGAAATTAGTTTTGTTTCCATTTTTGATGTCAGCCAGAAGTGCTCTTTTCAGCACCTACAATGTGCCCACTAATGACTCCTTCTCCAATTCATATGGAGTTACATGTACAGTCATCATCATCTTTCGGCTGCTCCCGTTAGGGGTCGCCACAATGGATCATCTGTTTCCATTTCTTCCTGTCCTCTGCATCTTGCTCTGTCACACCAACCACCTGCATGTCCTCTCTCACCACATCCATAAACCTTATCTTAGGCCTTCCTTATTTCCTGTAACTTGGTAAGCTTTATCCTTAGCATCTTTTTCCCAATATACTCAGCATCCCCCCTCAGCACATGTCCAAACCAACGTAATTTTGCCTTTCTGGCTTTGTCTCCAAACCTTCCAACCTGGGCTGACCCTCTAATATACTTATTCCTAATCCTGTCCACACTCATCACACCCAGTGCAAATCTTAACATCTTTAACTCTGCCACATCCAGCTATAACTCCTACCTTTTTGTCAATGCCACTGTCTCCAGCCCATATAACATAGCTAGTCTCACTACCCTCTTGTTGACCTTCCCTTTTACTCTTACTGGTACTCGTCTGTCACAAATCACTCCTGACACTCTTCTCCACCCAAAACATCCTGTCTGTACTTTCTTCCACACTCACCAGTACTCTGAACTATTGAGCCCAAGTATTTAAACTCATCCACCTTCACCACCTTTACTCCTTGCATCCTCACCAGTCCTCTATCCTCCCTCTCATTCACACACATATATTCAGTCTTAGTCCTGCTGACCTTCATTCCTCTTCTCTCTAGAGCATATCTCCATCTCTCTGGGGTCTCCTCCACCTGTTTCCTACTCTCACTACAGATCACAATGTCATCTGCAAACATCATAGTCCACGGGGACTCCTGTCTGATCTTGTCTGTCAACCTGTCCATCACCATTGCAAATAAGAAAGGGCTCAGAGCTGATCCTTGATGTAATCCCACCTCCACCTTAAATGTATCCATCACTCCTACTTCAGACCTCACCGCTGTCACACTACCCTCATACATATCCTGTAACACTCTTACATACTTCTCTGACACTCCCGACTTCCTCATACAATATCACAACTACTCTCTAGGCACCCTGTCATATGCTTTCCCTAAGTCTACAAAAACACAATGCAACTCCTTCTGACCTTCTCTGTACTTCCCCATCAACACTCTCAGAGCAAACATTGCATCTGTAGTGCTCTTTCCCGGCATGAAATTATACTGCTGATCACTAATCATCACATCCCTTCTTTCCACTACTCTTTCCCATAACTTCATGCTGTGACTGATCAAGTTAATCCCACTGCAGTTACTACAGCTCTGCACATCACCTTTATTCTTAAATATCGGTACCAAAACACTTTTTCTCCATTCCTCAGGCATCCTCTAACTTTCCAAGATTTCATTAAACAATCTGGTTAGAAATGCCACTTCCATTTGACCTAAACACCTCCATGCTTCTACAGGTACGTCATCTGGACCAACAGCCTTTCCATTCTTTATCCTCTTCATAGCTATCCTTACATCCTCCTTGTATCAGTCACATATCAAAATACAATTGTAGCTTCTTTTTTATAAGACTCGTTGCTTGTACTACTATTGGAACTTTCTGGGTATTTTTCTTCCACATTGCTCTCATTTATGCCTGCAAATCCTTATATTTTATGACTTTGTGTCTCTCAGTATGCAAGACACTGTAGTCTCTGGATGCAGTGATTTCAATCATCAATGCTACTTTTGTCTTCTTTTCATGGATCACTATATTTGGTTTTCTCACATCTATGTTTTTCACTGTTGGCAATGGATGATCCCATGTGATGCAGACCTCATTTTTTATGATGCTTTTTGGCTCATGTTTCCAGTGTTTTTTTTCAGCAAGTTCAATATTATAATGTCTGTACAATCCCCACTGCAACAGTCTTGACACATTATTAGCCCTTTCAGTATGCAGCCCTTCTGCTATTAGTATGTCACAACAAGCAACAAGGTGTGCAACTGTTTCCAATTCTGTTTTACAAAATTTACATTTGTCTGTTTCTCCCACATGTTCAATGGACTTTTTAAACTAACATGTAAGTAGTCAACTGTCTTGGGCCGTCAATATTTACCTTTCATCTTTTGGCTTGAATTCACCTCTTCTTAACCATTCCGGCTTTGATCCTGATCAACATGAAGTTGTTACAGGAGTTTTCTATACTTGCAATTATATTTATGCATTTTCCACATTTCTTGCCTTCTCATCTGATCCTTCACCTTATATTCTTTCTTTTGTTTTTTGGCACATTCAGTAGCTGCCTGATTTTTATCTACTTGTGGTTTGATTTACATTCCCGCTTGACACCGATATGCTTCTGCTATATTAAGAAGGGATGTCATGTGAGATTTATTCTCCTCATGTTTCAAAACTTTCTCTATGTTTGGGTCTTGTGAAGTCAGCAGATCTATACATGTAATCAGTTTCAAGGAGCCTATAGCTCCTTCAGAATGGGGAATATATAATCTTCGTATGCGCTGATTTTTATAAATCATTTGATGAACATGAAGCATTCTTCTTGTTTTCCTGTCTAATCTATCCAACACATTTTGAGGCTAGTCAATCACTTCAAAATTGTAAGTTAGGACAGGAAGAGCAAATTAGTGTACAGCTTGAACTTTGTTCCAGGATGTCAGAGCTTTTTTTCAGGATTAATTTAAGTCTTCTAAAATATTCCTTACTGAGTTTTATTTGCATGTGTTAATATTTTATTGTTGATCCTTCATTAATTCCCAAATATTTATACACTCCCTCTTGTTCAAGTTCTTTTATATCACATTCTTCTCACAAACTGATGTTTTCTTGGTGCTGCAGCTTTCCTGCTTTAAAGGTCGCGTTTGCACATTTATCAAGACCAAATTACATTCTTAGATCATCTGAAAAGGTTTTGACTACTTGCAATTGTGATTTCATTTCCTCATCTGATGAGTTATATGTCCTTTTGCATGTCCATCAAAATTTTTTCTGCCCTAAGCCATTCTTTCCCTTGTGGACATCTGCCATGTCATGGTCAAATCTCTCAGGTGAAATGTTCTTTAGAACACAGATGAAGTCAAAGATCCTTGCTCCTGAAAGACAATTCATTATTACCCTACCTTTGTCCAGTCTGGTGAGCAGAGAATCTGTTTGCCTAATTATAGAAACATTGTTATTATTACACTGGTCTGAGGTAATGAATTTGAAGTTATTTTTTGGTGACCCTGAGTTATAGGTGTGCATTAGGAGCTGGATTTATGCTGAACATTCGAAGGTAAATTTTTGGAAAACTTTTTTTTACAGCTTCAGACATTTTATGGTGATTTTGTTTACATTGTGGTTTCGACTGCATCAGAAGTGTGTGCCACTCACAATACCTGTTTTTTTATGTGAGATGGACACTTCCAAATTAAATGTTCACACCTTTCAAAGACAAAATATTTCTACTGAGTAAGATTCCATTGTCTATGATCATGATGCATACCTGAGGACAAGAGTCTGGCAATATAAGGGATACACTTTTTGTCCAGTGATTCTTGTAAATTAGTCAAGAAATGCACATAATAAACTGTATTTAGACATGTATACTAGCTTTTGGAGGGCTATAGTTATGTGGATTATGTTATGGTTGGGTATACCGCCTAACAGAGAATAAATACACATAGTTAAGTGAGATGATTTAGAGAGGAAAGCACACTCAAAGCTATTAAAATGTAAACAGCAAAGACAATTAGATTTACAGAGCAGCCATGACTTGTGCTGCTCTTTGCCAGCAATGCAGTTTATTGACTAGGATGGCAACTGTGAATTTAGCTGCATAGAGAGCTATGGGTTGCTTTGAGGACTGTTTATTTATTTAACGTTGTTGACCAGGAAAGTGTGTGTGTGTGTGTGTGTGTGTGTGTGTGTGTGTGTGTGTGTGTGTGTGTGTGTGTGTGTGTTTGTGTGAAAATGTGTCTTCTTTTGTGTGTGTGCACTTGGGGATAGATATCAATAATCTTCCATTCTGCTGCTGGTACCAAAGTGTGAGTATCCTGTGATGTAAATTGGTTATGTGCATGTCCAGTGAAAGGAAGTACTGATACAAAGCTCTAATTTTTTGTTTTTTTTTTTGTTACTGTCCCTATGAATAATTTAGTTCTGAATTTTAAATTGTTTTTAACATTTTGTGACTTGTCTGATATTTTGTGGTGTTAGTTATAACGAGTGAAGGAAGTCACTTTCATTTTGCAATACAATTTGTATGAGAATTATTTTTTTACAAAATAGACATATGACTGATAATGTTTGACTTGGTTGGCATATGTTTTAAATCAAATAGTTTATTTCACTGGAACAACTATAATATTATAATAGTACAATGTTCCCAAAAACAGAAGTTATCTGGAGCTTTATCATATAGGATTACTGTTTTTTTTTTGCCAAAATAAACGCAATGACCCTGATTCCAAAAGACTTGCTCTGAGTGTAAGTGACAACATAGACTTATCGCAGGTATTTTGGAATCTGATCCTGAAAATACGTCTGTTTATAGATAGGTTTTATGCCTACGTATGTCACGTACACTAGAGCAGCTCTTTTGAAATCAGGACAGACTTACAGTGTGAGCATCTCTTTTGGAATCTGGCCAAGTGTGCTGCTGAAATTGTGTAATAAAAACAATGTTGCATAACACCTAGAGTTATTTTCTTCTTCTGGTGGATTTCTCTACTCTACAGTATTCGAGTGCAAATATTCATTTTGCTTGATTGTGTGAGTGTGTGTGTGTGAGTGTGTGTGTGTGTGTGTGTGTGTGTGTGTGTGTGTGTGTGTGTGTGTGTATGTGCGTGTGTATGTGTGTGTGTGTGTGTGTGTGTGTGTGTGTGTGTGTGTGTGTGTGTGTGTGTGTGTGTGTGTGTGTGTGTGTGTGTCTGTGCGTGTGTGTTTATTTTGGGGAATAGGGTACATGTCTCTGAGTTTCCAGTCTTCTGCTGGTACTATTTTTTGCTGAACAGTCTGTAGTGTTATGTGATGTTAACTGGTTTTAGACACAATTTCAGGAAAAAGGGATTCCTGATACCTTTTTTTTTTACTCTGATGTCTGAGTATGCTTATGATGTCTACATTTGACCTTTTTGGTATTAGTTATAAATAATACATTATCATATTTCCACTGTTAAAAATCCTAGCTCCCAGGGACTGCAAAGACGTTAGTCCCATCTCAAATCTACACCCCCTTGGATAAATATTTGAAGAGATTATTTATACATTTTCAAAAACACCAATAATTATGGTGACCTGCAACACAGTTTCAGAAAAAGCTTTCAGTACCATAATCACCTTGTACACTTCAACTAACAATATTTATTGTAATATGAATGATTGTCTAATTATAGATTATGTATTGACATGACAATGGTATTGGTAACAGTTATCCACACCTAACTACTGAACAGATTGCACAAATTTAATTTCTCTGATAACACAATAGCTTGTATTAACAAGTACTTAAGATAGAACTTCTCAACTATACTGAAGAATGCATTTTCCAGCCTTCGGGCACTCAACAAAGAAGTACATTAAGAGCCACTGCTTGGTCCACTTCTCTTCTCCCAGTTGATTAATAATTTAACACATGAGGACCTGTCTTTAAACAGATGACCTGTTTGCTAATCATATCTGGCAAATACCCATAAGTCCTTGAAAAGAGACTTCAAGAAAATTGTCAAAAATCTAAAATTCTCCCTGACAGATCATTAGTTAATAAATCCTGATGAATCAAACATCATGGTCTTTTGAATAACTCAGAAATTAAAAAAAAATAATTGCTACAATCACAGTCGTGGACAATAGCAATAACATTTCTAAAATCACTGAGCAGAAATACTCCAGTATGATTATTGACCCTCCCCTGAATTTCACTAAACATATCAAAAAGATGGAAGGTAAAATCCTAACACTGCTGAAGCACTGTTACAAAATTTCACAACTCATATCCACATCAGCTAGAACATCAATTGCAAGAAATGCTCTTATTCTTAAACTGGAAAATAGCCTTATATTGATCAACATTCTCTTTGGAGTAAACCTTAACTTGTGCAATGGCTGAGAATGAAACATTCAAATTTATTTTCTTAGTAGAGGACCACACACTGACCATTGTGACCTAATAAAGACAGTCAATTGGCTACATGTGCAAAATAGAACCACCATCGTATTTAGCTCATATTCTTCTTAAATAATTAATTTTTGTTAATGTCCACCCATCATCTCAAACTAGGAAATCAAAGAAAAGACCTATATACTCACAATCATGACGACTATCCGAACTTAGTAAACACTGATTTAAGCTAATAATTACAAAAGTAGCAGCCCATGGGAGTAAGAAAACTCTAAACACTTATAACCACAGATAGTTCAAGAAAAATCCAACAGGAATTTAAAAAAATCACTCACATTTATTAGCATTATCATCCATATGACGTTAGTCTTCATCAGATACCTCTCCAATACGCACTTCATTTAAATATACAATTAAGAAATCATATGACCCATAAGTCATATAATTCATTGTATTGAAAAATTCAATATAACTTTTAAAATACAAGTATATAAAATACTTTAGAAATGATTGAAAAAAACTAAAGGAAATATGATTACAAAATAAAAAAAAATACTTCAGAATTCAGTTGCCCACTTATTTAAAATGTATTCATGTTTTTAGATTGAATCTTGCGAATGTCAGGTGCCATAGCACTCAGAGTCAGAACATCAAAAATGAAAAAAAAACCAGCTCCCCTGCACCTCACATCTTCTATTAGTAATATATACTATATCACAGATTAAATCTCAGTGGGAAATGGCCAAATCCCCGATCCCTGCTGAACCACAATCATACACCACAGGTTTGCTGGTTCTTTCTAGACACTGACATTTCAAACAGTAACATTTAGGTTTCAACATTTTGTCTCTTGTCATTTATGACCAATAAGATATTGCCATGCACCAGTTTAAAACACATGCATTGGAAATGTTGTCATTCGATCCCATTGGCATACTTGTGTTTAATTTAATCTGCCAATACAATTTCCTATATGGAAAGGTATTTTCCCACCAACTTCTCCATTGTTGCCTTGGTGCTTTCTCAAAAGAAAAAATCTTGAAACCCACATAGAAATTTTAGATGGTATATAATCTGTTCTTCTCATACTTTATAGAAATATTGTACACATGTTCATAAATTATTTTATAAAAACTTTTTTCAAATTTGCTAACATAATGTTATACACAATTTTGATATTTGAAAATGATACCTTTGATCATGAGTTAAATATTTTTATAGATATGTTCTAACAGAGGTGATCTCTATTGATTTATTAAAGCAACTACAGCAATACATTTTAAATAAAAGAACTGAAGGTATTTATTCCCCATTGTTATATAAAGGTGAAATTATTTTAATAAGAACACTCCATGTGGGTTTGATACAAAATCTTTGAAGGTTAAGATACCAAGCCAGCATGGCAAAACACTGGAGCATTTTTATAAATTATGAAACTGTGGAAGGATTAATGACTAGTAAAAACAATTTTGTTCAGAAGGAAGAAATATTAAACAAATATTGAAGAATAATCATGTTAAAACTAATAATGGTTGGAATGGTATATGTAAGTGTGTTTTTGTACCTCTTGCTCTTATATTTTTGAATGTGATATCACAATAGTGCATGGTTTTGGTAAAATCAAATTTCATGCAGAATCTACCTGTAATACTAAATTAATAGTTTATTTGGCACTACACTTATAATGCAGTGCTTAATATGTTGGTAAAACTGAGCATATCCTAATATAATATAGTTATGAACATGTTTATGTTATTACATAGGGTAACCCTAACATACATTATTTAAATGTGATAGAATGTAGTGATTTTATAACTTTTAAGTTGATAGAACTGGAGTAAGTAGAAGTTAATTATAAAACAGAACATGGGAAGAAACCAGTGACTATAAGGAACTGCCATGGCAGCTCCATTTAGGTGCATTTACTAGTCCTGGCTTAAATTGTCATGTCTCTAAATATCATTTTTTAACTGTAGAGAAGCTAAGTTATAGGAAATGATTTATTTATTATTTTTATTTTCTATTATAGTAATGGTTATTAAGACTGTATTAGGTAAGTATGTATCGTTTAGATTTACTGACAGTATGAACAGATTATTAATTTTACAATCATTTTAATTTTGGTATATAATGAACACAAAATAAAAACACTTTTTAATTCAGCTACCTGCTTCTTTAAAACAGATTCATGTTTTGAGATTGAATGTTCTGAATGTCAAGTGCCATAACACTGGCAGTCAGATCATCAAATCTGAAAAAAAAGAAAGCAAACACAGTCCTACTGCACACTATATATATATATATATATATATATATATATATATATATATATATATATATATATATATCCTAACTCAGAGATCACACTTCAGTGGGAAAGGGTAAATTCCCTGCTGTACCACAATCATACACTGCAGGATTCGTGTTTCGCCCTAAATATCAGCATTTCCAAATCTGATATTTAGGTTTCAACATTTTATCTCTCGTTATTTATGTCCATTGAGATATTGTCATGTACTAATTTGAAACACATGCAATGGAAACGTTGTCATTCAACTCCAGTAGTATACTTGGGTTTAATTTAATCTGCCAATACAGTTCCCTATATGAAAAGATATTTTTCTACCAACCACTCCATTGTTACCTTGATGCTTTCTCCGAGAAAAAAAAATCATAACTTGTTGAAACTTGTATATTATTTTAGTTCTTTATATAATGCATTATCTTCATAATTTTTAGAAAAACTTTGCACCTGTTCATAATTTCTTTTATACAAACTTTGTTAAAGTTTGCCTACATAATATGCTACATAGTTTTGATTTTTTATTATATGCGTTACTCCTTTGCTACAGCAATTAAAATTCCCATTATCTCTAATCTGTATATCAGAGCTTGTTACCTCAGCAGATTCAATTTTTAAAATATGGGAATAGTAGTTACATGATCCTCATTTATATGTACTAGTTTTTATAGGAATACAGATCCACAGATTGTTTTCCAATCAATTGTTAATGTTCCTGTCAGTGTTCAATATAAACAAGGGTTTCTAATGTAACTGCTTCAAAAACACTTGTAATTTAAATATAATCTTTCCTTTTTTATCAATCCTGGGGATTTAATGTCATTGCATCACATAGATTGTGAGAGGTGGTGACTTCAAAACTGACTGCTTTATGGTCAGATCTTACCAGGGAGCATGATACTGTAGGGATGCTGCAGTGGCTACTCATGTTGTTTAATATCATGTCCAAGATATTTTCACCTGTTGTGGGGGTATCATCTAGCTGTTCAAAGGTGTTTGGTTTGACAATATTGATGAATCTCTGGGCATTTGTGTTCTGGCATGAGTAGTTCTTCCAATCTATGTTTGGGTAGTTAGTCACCCAGGATCAGGGTAAGGAGTTGAATTCTGATATAGAGTCGAACAGGTCCATATTGGCGGAATGGGCTTCTTGAGTCAAATTTGGGGGCCAGTAGCTGGCTATGACTTAAAATGTCTATATTAGAACATTGAAGTTTCAAAACTTTGAATGTTCTAATATCGACCCCTATTCAGCGAAAGCTGAAAACATTGAACATACAGAAAAGCGATTTTTTTCCTAGGGAAAAAATTCTCTGTTCCAAAACACATATGCACAACACAAGCACACCAAACAAACAGCAAGCCACACGCATACACCTAGAATCTTACACCTAATCCTACACTAAACTATACACACACCACTAACTATCCACTTACCTTAACCCAAACCCTAACCCTAAGGTCCATCACTATGACACACTCGCCTGCGCCCTAACCTTAACTCACCTACCCCGCCCTAATCCTCACATCCACACAATCGCACACATACCTAACCCATACCCTACCTTAACTAACCTAACCCGTACTCAATCGCACACTTACCTGAACCCGACCCGTAACTTTCCACTACAGCACTGAAAATACCAAAGTAACAGAAACAGACAGCCAAATTCTTTCCCTAGGAAAAAAATCGGTTTTCTGTTACTTCGATATTTTCAGCTTTCGCTGAATAGAGGTCGATATTAGAACATTTGAAGTTTTGAAACTTCGATGTTCTAATATAGACCCAATTTAAATAGGGGTTTTGTCAATGGTTAACTGCACCTTGAGTGTATCTTGTGGTTCATACTGTTTAACCAGCCTGGAGATGTGTATGTCTTTGATATATATTGAAACTCCACCTCCGTTGGCTTTACTGCACACATTTTGGGGTCTGAATGTGTGATAGGATGGGTAAACAGGTAAGGCTGGGGTGCTCTCTGCAGCTGCAAACCAGGTTTCTGTGTCTGCACAGATGTCAGCATTTTCTAGGTTTAAGAATACTTGCAATGAGTGCAGTTGCATGTTTAGACTTGTAGAGTTTAGCAGCATGACCTTTAGGTTGTATTTTGTTGACATTTTTATGTTGGTAGTTTTAACCTCATCAGTTTTCCTAAAAAAGGCACTATGGAGGAGGCATGAACCTTTGCCAGAAGCCTGAAGCACGGGTGAGACAGATACAGGCCATCTCTGGCAAAGCATCGTGGTCTGTCAATCATATCTTCCCAGGCTGTCAGGTACTGGATCCCCCTGGAATGGCACCAGAAACTAAAGCAATTGTTAAAGTCAATCATTTCCTGTTTGTATTGAGGCATCATACTGGGTGAACACAGAATGTTGCTTAAGGCTAGGGACATACCTGTCTGGGACACATAATCAGTGAGCTCAATCCTGTTTCTCTTCATATAGTCCAGGGAGGTACATCTCAAATCATTCACACCAACATGGACTATGACAGACTCATAATAGTATAACAGTACCTGTTGTTGAGAGACATCAGTGCATATGTGATATGGCAGATTCTGGCACCTGACAGACAACTAACTATGACTTTCTCCGTATTCATCCTGGTGAGAGACATATCTGTGTGTCTCACAATGGAGTCTCCTATGACTAATATATTTGGTTTATGGTAAATCCTTAGTGGCTGTGACACACAGATGTATGGACTATATTTGCTGTGTGGTGTAGAGGTTTATGGAGATCACATGTGTCTTTTGCCTCGGGGGTCTCCTTTGTTTGGGTAGGTTTATGTTGAGGACCTCCACATATGTGGGTGTGTGTTGTGTAGGTGTGGGTGGTGTTTGAGGTGTAGTGATTGTGTTTAGAACCTTCGTGGTGCCAGATATACTGGCTTGAGATGGAGAGAACATGGGCTCTAGGTTCCTAATGTATTTGCATCTCTCACAAATTGTGTTCCTGGGTGGTGGTAGTATATGGTTGTCCATGTACATGAGGCAGTTGCTATACTGTCAGGAGGCTCATATCAATCAGACTGGAAGGACAAAGTTCAGGACATTGTCCATCCATATTTGTCAGAATCTGAGGGAGACAGACCAGGGAGACCTAAGGGGTGGGGCTAAAGGCTAAGTGTTTAAACCAAAAGTAAGAGGCTTGCAATTTAGACAGGCTATAAACAAGCAGTAATAAATGCAACAGAAAAGATGCAGTTGAACACTTTAGAGTACAAGCAGCAAGTAGCAGCAAAAAGCAAGATGAGCAGAAAAATGCAAGCTGTATTGACACAATGTTGCTGATAGCCCCATACATGCTGTGTTGATCGATGGTGGGGTATCATGATGTAGTTAGTGGAGGATAGTTCTGGCCAATTTGGATTTACAGGGTGTATACATAGTGGAGAGCAATGTGTGTGGTCCTGTGACATGTTCCATTTTCTTGTCTTTCAGAAACCATGTACAGATGGAAGCACCCACCTTTTACTGCTGCTGAAAATAACATGATCCTGGATGGCCTCAGAATGCATCACAACATCTTGCTATCCAGGACTCACCAGAATTGGAAGCAACATACTGCACTGTGGGCTGACCTCATTGCATCAATAAACCAAGTAGTGCTACAGGAAGAAGCTATGTGCAGGTCCGACACCGGGTGACCGATATGATAAATGCTCCAGAGCAAAGGGCTGCTGCTGTGTCCAGGGACTGTGCTGCCACCAATGGAGGGCCTGCAGCAGAACAACCACTGTTGGCCACAGAGGAGTTCCTAGCAAATCTGGGATCAACCACCATCTCCCAAGCATCCATCACCACATACGTTGTCGAGGTGGGTGGCAGAGTTTCCACAGCAGAGTAGCATCCGGGTAAGCCTCCTGTGTTCATCACTGTAATACTGTAGCAGTCATTGTGGCAGCCTCTGCATACCAGTATATGGATGTCAGGTCATTCTGCATGTGGGGGACCTTGTTCATATCACACACTTGTGAACACCTACTCAGAATGTCAGCAATGTGGGCAGTATCAGAGTTCCTACTGTACATGTTGATATATGCACCTATTATCCTGCAACAATGCCACATTTGTGTTTGCTGACAATACCTCTCCCAAACATTTTCCTAGGTGCATCTGGTGTGGCTGGAGTCCAACATCCTGTAGCCAGTGAGTGTGAAACCGTTTAGGTATGGTTCACATATACATATATAAGAATGTTAAGGGCAAACAGTTTGCTGTAGACACAACTGTTATGCTTAGCCAGAGTACAATGTGTATATGTTCAGTTTTGGAGGGATTCACTGCAGTGCATTGAATCAGTAATTGCAGTAGTGTATTTGTAGGAGCTGTAACATATGTTCACTTATTTTTGTGAAGGTCTATACAGTCTGCTATACAGGGGGCAATAGCATAATGAAGACGGGTGCATTGTGTTTTAGGTGTAGTTCCATCACATACACTGACATATCACTTATCTCACAGGTATATAGTACTGACAACATTAACTGGACATAGCTGCAGTGCATGTTATTAAGGGCCTGTCTTGTCTGTGTATATCATAGTCTGCTTGTGTGTTTGCATGGGATCAGAAATAAGATGTAGTAGTATAATGCAGCTGTGGCATCTCACCTATATGTGTGTGCGTGTGTGTGTGTGTGTGTGTGTGTGTGTGTGTGTGTGTGTGTGTGTGTGGATCATCAGACATAATAGTGCAGGTATATATGTAGGTATGTTGTCTTCCTCCTCACAGATGACCATGGGGGTTGGTGTGTGTCCCCCTCACAACCTAATGTCAGTGTCTCATCGGACACTGATGACAGTTGTGGCCATAGTGAGGCACAGGTGGGGTTGTTGGGGCTGAATCTGTCTCATGGATTGACATCCCACTTCCTCCCCAAATGTCCCCGCAAACAGTCAGTATGCCCACACATACCCAGTCTCTCACAGCCACAGATATTGGATAGTCAGAGTTTGGTGGCATCGAACAGGAGAGTGTGGTGAGTATGAAATGAGTAACTGTAGACACTAGCCATAGCTAGACAGCTGGTGAGGTCCCACACAGGCAGATTGACAGGGGTGCTCAAAGGAGTACTGCTGCCCATCCACCACCTGTCACAGGTGTCACATCATGAGTCACTCAATGCATGTTTCAATCTGTCATGGAGGCACAAGTACGTTCCAAATGCCACACCAGATGGATGCTCAGGATCATGGATGCATCACTGTCTGGTATCCGTGATTCCATCCACAACATTGGTGATGCAGTGCATTGCTTCATTGATGTAGTGGACAGACAGTGAGGTGAGACATTCAGTCCTTGACCCCACATTGTCTGTGCTATAGCATGTGGTGGGAGTAGGGCATAGGACATGTGGCCGTAGGTCAGCAACAACATCTGCTGAGAGTCCACATGGCCATGCACACTCATGCTCCCATAGTGACAGTACCTCCAGCACTACAGAGGGATGGTAATGTCCACACCATAACATGGCATGCCATGGGCATGTGGTCCTGGGTGGTCCTGTGAGGGACATGGGCCCAGCAGACATCAGTCACCATCAGTGAATAGTACCACATCTAACCCTGGGCAGAACCAGTTCCTGTGTTTGTGGCTGGAAAATGTGAACTGTCCAGTTTGCCCTGTACAGTCCACTGCTGTCCAACATACCAATGTCTAGGGCTAGGACATGGCTTGACTGTGTACGCACACACACTCATACATCAGTGTCACATGCAGGTCACTGACAGATGCACATGGCACCTCTCCATGGCCCAGTTGATGACCATCCCTTCCTGACCCACCACATGTCAACT
>NC_056728.1:1530939144-1530959144 GCF_019279795.1 Protopterus annectens | reverse complement strand
CAGCAGTTCATGGACCTGTGTTTCAGGGCTGACTGGTGCACACAGTACATAGCCAATACATAGTAAGACAGAGGTTGTGTTGTGTGCCTGGCATCCTTTTTACTATGTATGCAAGTTGGAGTAAGGTGTCAGTCCCTAGGACCCTAGGTTGTTAGTGCATGTGCTATGTGCTGCCTCTTTGCCAAGACCAGGGCATATTGGGCATGCTTATGTCTGCCTACAGGGACAGGCTTAAGGGGTTCCTTCTCTGAGTTGTGCTGTGCCTGTGGCTGTGGGGACCTAGGCTCTGGTGGGGGCTGTGTGTCCCTTCCCTGTGATGGTCCTGCTGCAGCTGTTTCCACAGGATCATATTGTGTAGCATGGCACATACTGTGAACATCTGTGCACATGTTGGTGGGGAGTACTGCAGGGCTCCATCTGATATATCAAGGCACCGGAACCATGACTTGAGCAGCCCAAACACATGGTCTATGATGTTCTTAGTTTGGCGTGTGCCTCATTATGGCATTCTTCAGTAGGTGTGTGCGCATTTCTGATGGGTGTCATCATCCATGGTTCCAGTGCATAGCCAGCATTCCCCAGTAGATGACTGTATGGGATGTCCCCCCTGGCAAACATCTGGTACAGCTGTGATGCATGCCAGATATGGGAGTCATGATATCTGCCAGGGCTGCCAGCACATACACTCATGATAATGCCCTAGGCATTGCACACAACCTGGCAGTTGATGGAGTGATACCCTTTTTGGTTGACGTAGTCTCTACCCTCCTCACCAGGTGGTGCTTTGAGGTGTACATGAGTGCAGTCTATGGCACCCAGCACCTAAGGGTAGTGTGCTACATGGTGGAAGAGATGCATACGACTGGCACTCTCCTCAAGGGTGCGGGGTACATAAATGTGCTCATTAGCATGTGTTTGTGTGGCATCCAGGAACTGGTGGAGTACCCTGGATGCAGATGCCTGGAGACCCCCATTATGCCCCCAGTTGGTCTTTGAAAAGTACCTGTAGGTAATATTCTAAGGGCTACACATACCTTTGTTTCCACTGGGATGGGTTCCACAATGTCTGGGTCTGAGTTGTGGGCTGCAAAACTCAGTGAGTTCTTGTAGAAGGTCCCTGTCCACCCTATAGCGGTCTACAATCTCCAGCTCAGGTAGCCCCTAGAAGGTTACTCTGGGCCTGAACACTTTCCTCCTTCTCAGTCTAGGCCTATTGTCAGCAGCACCATCAGCACTGGCCTCAGCCTCTAGCACATACAGAGGCGTCATAGTGGTGCAGTGGTTAATGCTGTCACCTCACAGCAAGAGGTTCTCCTGTTCGATTCTTGGCTGGGGTGCTTTCTGTGCGGAGTTTGCATGTTCTACCTGCGTTCGCATGGGTTTCCTCTGGGTACTCCGGTTTCCTCCCACATTCTAAAGACATGTGTCTGGAGAATTTTACCCCGGGCCTCCACTGAAAACAGGATGTGTAGAACCTAGTCGGACTTTCCCGGTCAACAAATGTTAAATAAATAAAAATAAAAATAAATAAAATGTAGCAGAGGAGGAGCAGCCCCTAGCATTCTGTCAGTGGAGGCCCAGGGAAAAATGCTCCAGATGCATGTCTTTAGAATGGGGAAAAATCAGATGGTAGGGTGTATGCATACTTTATAGTGATGTGCTGCAGCTGCAGCCTGCATGACTGGCTAAGTATGATGCATTCCACCTGTCAGGTATATCACTGAGGGGTTTGAATGGCCCAGTGTCTGTGGATCAGGGCTTAACCGTACTTTATACATGACTGGCTTTTCCAGGCTATTATCTTTTTTTTTTAACATACCTTCTCTTCTAAGCACTTCAGCATGGCGTGCAAACCCACAGCACTGGTGTAAACACTGCTCAGCAGTTTGGACAGACCTCCATGCATGGGCATGCTTAGCATAGCTTAAAGCAGCTAAAACATGTACCCCACAGCTTAGCAATGCTTAGCAGCACTAGACACACACACACCTGCTTAGCTGAGCTGCAGGGCACACAAATGGATGCCACTGAGCTCCAATCCACTTAAGCATAATATGACACACCACATTTTGATGTCAGCTAACTCTTCTGTGGACACCAACATGGTTAATGCATTATACCAGTTTTATCTGCGGACAGAGTAGCCCATTTTTGCTATTCAGTAACCCCAGCTCATTTGCATACTGATCTGTGCACACAACCTGGATACTTCACTATTCCAGGACCTGCCTCCTTAGCAACCACTGAAATTTATCATTGTCCATACTACTTGCAGATCCCTATAATGCATTATTCTCACATATGTCATATTTTTTGGATTTTTCAATTTTTAATATTTTTTTTTGCATAACAGCATGTTTGTGCACCTCTGTGCTGCTCGCAAACGTGATATGGCTATTAAAATAAAAGAAAATTATTTTTTATTATTTTGTATTATTTTTTGCACATGCAGGGCATAGTCTTGAACATATCTATCCCTAATATGCCATCCCTGACCTTCTAAATGGGCTTTTACAGCTCCTGTTCTATTTTTGCATTTTTGTACATGGTAATTTTCTGTGTACATTTGGGACACCTACACAGGGTCTACATGACTACCTATCTGCTTGCTGGATCACTCCAGAACCCTCATTTGACTTCATTTGTATGAAATTCACCTCCTTATGAGGTCATTTGTATTCTGCAGACGCTTCTGTGCCTGCACACTCATGCACGCTCCTTTGCTCTTTTTATTGGATCGCAATGCTGACGGTTTCCGTGTTGAGGCAATGCCTCTCTGCCTACACAGAAAATGACTCTGTGTAGGCTTTATTGAATTCTCCCTAATGAGTTCTCTTAGCTCATTCCTTTCTGTTGAAACAACTTAATGACATTGCCTTGTTAAAAGTTTTACTAAGAGTTCATCCCTTTTTACTAACTTTCACATTCCCTGAATTTAATATAGGGATAAAAGTAGTTGTTCTTATCCTTTTTGATTCCTTATACATCTCATCTAATAATTAAGGTATATGTTAAATTTCTTTCAACATATTAAAAAGGTTAACTACTTTCAAATAAGAATTAATATTGTCAGAAATTATTGTAGACAGTCAAACAAACTGCCCATTTACAACACTTTTCTTTTGAAATCCTGTTGATTTACTGTGTACTCATATTATCAAACCTAACAAGCATTTCACAAAACCAGTTAAGGCCTATATCCTATATCACAAGGGATGCTTAAAATAAATATTTAATTTTAGCAGTAAGTAAAAAACTAATCCTTATAAGCTAGTTGTCAGACTTTATTCAAAAAAGTTCCAAGAGTCTTTTAATAATTTAAAAAAATCTTTTGTTATCAACAAATTATCCACTGATTAAGATTTTGAGCCCCCTGAATGGAAAATGTTTTGAAAGGGAGATTCTCAATTGACTTATGGACCTTTGGAATGCCAAAGTCATTAGGTAAAATAGGATGTCCTACTGATGAACATTCATAAATCATTTTACAAATTATTTTGTTCATCAGTATTTTATTTAGATTTAAACCAAGCCTTTTAAATGTGATATTAATTTCATGAATTAATGTAATGAGATGAACTGTGTCAGGAAAAGAAAACTCAAGAATATACCGCATACACAGTTGTGCGAATTATTAATTAAAATACCTCCACCCTTGTCAGGCTTCATAAACTGGTATTCTCTATTATAACTTAATATATTCAAAAGAAGTCTTTCTTCTGCAGTTAAATTAAACTAAATATTTTTTTTCAAACCATGAAACATAATTTTGAATGTTTAATACAATTTTTTTTCAAATATCAAAATGTTTGGATATAAGAACTGGTTAAAGGTAGAATGCTAGGAAATGTCATGTTTAGTTGTTTCTATACTTAGCTTATTACTAAAAAAATCAAAATTCATTTTGTGGGTATACAGATTTAATTCCAGGACTGCATCTATGAAAATGATGCACATAGATGGAATTAAAATGAAATCTTACCTAAGTAATCTAATATTTGTCTGTAATAGTCAGATCACTATAGTTAGGTACTGGAAAATTCACAGAAATATTAAGTATAATATTTTCCTTGGAAAGGTTTAATTCCTTGTCTTGTATTTTTGTTTGTGTCACATCCCATTCCTGATTCCTTAGTGGTGTATCACTTAAAAGTTTTGTTATGATGACATCATCATGTCCTGCTATTGCATCTGATTATCTATTCTAGACAATCACCGCATTGGGGGTAGTTCTCAAATATACCCCCCCCCCCGATTACAGTCAGCTACCTTTTCCATCCATTCTTCAGATGATTTTTTTCAAATGACCTTTTTACCATCAATGGTTTGGAGTAAGTAATATCCTGAGCATAATCATTTGGGTAAAGCTCTAATGTATCTTCTTTACATGACAAAACACTCTCACTATATTTCTATAACTTAGCAAAAATCCTTTTGTTCTTTATTTGTCAGAATTCAAACAACAGGTCTCCTTTAATACTGTTTTTAAATAACCAAATGTCCCCTGAAGTTTTTCCATTTTTGGATGCATTATATTTAATCATCAAGCCCAGTCTATCAAAAACCTTTACCAGCTCCCCATATAATTCTGCCTCAGAGGACTACCCACTGGGGAACTCTCAAAATGGAAACTATTTTTATGTAATCCTTAAAACATCAATTATTCACCTGCAACAACCTCAGATTCACCACTTTGTTTCTCCAGATTAACTATATATTTATCGATATCTGAATTAATCTTTTGTGGCAAATATTCCATACTTAAAGATTTCAAATAACCCTTTATCCAACTCAACATTAAAAGATCATATGATTCTTCCTCAATTGCCCTGTATGTTGAATCAAAACATCCTGAACAGTATTGGCTGAAGCATGCACATTGCTATTCTAAGTACCAGCTTTGATTTGTCTAACCTCAATGATAATGTTCCTACCTTTTCAGATAATTCAAGGTAAATACAAAGAAAAAGCGTTTACCAGACTAGACCCCTCTACTTTCTCTCCTACCTATATAACAACAAATCTCACACTGACCAGTTATAACGCTGCTGTGAAAGAACACCACATGAAACAATAACAATATTCTTGTTGTATGGATCCTGGTAAAGTATTGATCAATTAGTAACCATCTTAATACTATCCAAACACTTTGCTCTAGAGATTTACCTGTGACTTTCAAAATCTTGTGTTGTGCTACATACATGCATGCCAGAAAAAGGGGAGGATAGAGGAAATACTAATACAAATGTTGCATTGGTAATAGATCGTATATATTGAAATTAATGTATTTCACTCATTCATGATTGTATATGTCATCTGTTTTGTAATCATTATATTTTTGTCTTATATGCTGTTGCACTATGTATACATATATGTGTGCATGTGTGTGAGTATGTGTGTCTGTAAGTGTCTATATTACAAGAACAAATGCTTAAAATGTCAAACACATCTTTGTTGACATGTTTTAAGAGGACACTCTTATAAGCAAAAGCTGACAAAGTTGAAAGCAACATACTCAAAATATTGTAGTTGTCCAACACCAATCCCCCCCACCACATTGAACATGGACTGCAAGCACAGTAAATTTCACTTGTAGCAAACATACTAAATATACACTACAATCCTTCCTGTTTGTAAAGTAAATGAAGTAACCTTACCAATTGCCAACAGTAAATCTCCAAAATTACACTTGACCAAAATGGCACTTTCCCAAAACACAAACCAGTTATTACACATACACTAATTAATTTTTCCCTGATTTTTATGGGGGGGGGGGCTGTTCCCTCCTGCACCTTCCATGTTGGGGGCTGCACCCACCACATCCCCTGCTAATTATATATACCAACTCCGAGATCACACTAAAATTAAGGTAAACAAGCATTTTTTTTTTCAATAATTTTTATTTATTTTTTTCCACTGGTCTAAAACATCATACATAGTAGAACAGGTAAAGGTAAGACCTCTTCACAGTAAGTAGATGATATACATTGATGGTAATAAACATGCATAATTTATAACGTACACATCTTTACGTCACTGCTACAGTTACGTGTGTTGGCCAACTATGACATTTTGAATTTAACGTTTTAGATCTTTAAAGCTTTTGCTTATAAGAGCGTTCGCTTAAAACGTGTCAACAAACTAGTGTTTCACATTTTAAGCATTCATTCTTATAATATAGATCTGTCTGTAATCCATGCGTACTCTTACTCACTGCGCCTAGTCATGGTTGAACATGGTCAACAGACCAATTGACCACCCATTTATGAAACATCAGTAAGTAAATAATGGGCATCACAATGATCAGCATTGTCATCATGTTGCAATAGGTACTGCTGTTCAGTTCCTGGCTGGGGCACCTTCTTTGTGTAATCTGCACATCCTCCCTTTGTTTGCATACTGCTTTTCATGGAACTTCAGTTTCCTTCCGCACCCCAAAGATGTGCAGAAGGTGGATTTGTGACAAATAATTGTCTAAAGGTGTGTGTGCAGTGCATGTGTGATATGGAAGGAAGGTTTGTAAATCTACTTCAATTCCCTCCTTACCTACTATCAGTACTGTTGTAGTGGTTGATACAACCCACAGCAGTGGATTTATTAATTAAAATATCTCAGGGGTATTTAGAGCCATCTGTGTGTACAGCCATCAAAGGCTTATTGTTATAATAATATTTTAGAAGTAAGATTTGTATGTGATTGTAAAAAGTAAAGCTCACCTAACAGTGGCTTCAGTAGGCACCCCTGCATTCTACAGAATTTTGTCACATTTGCACAGGTCCCCACCATTTACTTAGAAGGGGAGCCATGTTAGACAAATTGTAACTTTCGCAATCAGCAAATTCTATAAAACAGGCATGTGGCGGTCGACATTTGCCTCTGTTTTTAAAGCAAATGTGATGCTCCACTGCAAAAGATGCATCTTTGCAATAAAAATAGTAAAATCCCCCTAAAAAGAGCAGAGTTGATTAATAAAAGATGTGGAAGTGAAGAGGCTGTGAAGAGTACACTGCTGTTATCTGAGGCTACATCATTAGGGATTTATTTGTGTTGAACCAGAATTTCAAATAGAAGCTGTGATGTTATAGCATATGCTGCAGGAAATTTGTCACATTGCTGAATTAGCTTGAGGACAAATTTAGTCATTATTTGAGTACATAGCTAATTCATTTATTATTGTATTTCCTTGTTTTTTCAGAGGGCTGTCCCTCAACATTCTGCTGCTTGTAAAAAGTTCACTGAACATAATCTAAGAGAATATATTGTTATGTTAAGTGCTTGTGTGTGCTTTCTGAAAAAGGAATTGCTGATCTCTGTTGGCTGGTTGTCATGTTGTGGCACCAACACTTGTTGGTGTTGTATGTGTGCAATTGTCTAAGTAGACTTCTGTGACTAGTTATGATGTGGCATGAAGTGCTACTGACTAATCAGCACTGGTGTGAATGGACCTCTGTGGGACTGGCACCCATGATGAATACAGAGTCTTGCCATGGCAATGCTTTGCAAGTGAAGTTTTCCAGCTGTTATACAGACCCTTGCTATCAACAAACAGTCAATTCAAAACAACCAAAAATGAATGCTCATTGGATAGTTAATATCTCCCTTTAATCAAGGAACTCAACAAGACTATTGCATGTCTTATACCTTTTATTCTGAGGTTGCAGACTTTGGTTCTGTTTTTCATGATGCCGTGGTGTGACATGGGTATACCTTTAACAGAGGAGGTTCAATATGATCCCAGGTTGCAAAATTTGAAAACTCCATGTTATAGTCCTGAAAAATGCATATTAAAATAGAATAATAAAACACATCAAATTGACCATACAGGAATGAGCACCCCATCAGCTAAACCAGCTTAAGAAAAATAATGGGCGTGAGCATTCCTAGTTAGATTTTTTTCACGAATGTATGTGTGTTTGCGGGTGCATGTGTTGATGAATATCGATATACATACAACCACATTAATATACATAAAGGGTCTAGTATACACACACACACACACACACACACACACACACACACACACACACACACACACACACACACACACACACACACACACACACACACACACACACACACACACACACACACACACACACACACACACACACTTGCGCACACACACACACACACACACACACACACACACACACACACACACACACACACACACACACACACACACACAAGCACATGTACATTCATTTATTTCAAAACTGCCACCAACCTTTTAATTCTGATTATCATTTCCATAAGTGAGCTCTTCTGACAATCCCTACAGCAAGCAGCGCTGCTAACTGCTGAACTTTAAACTAAAAAAAATATTTTGTGACCAAAGTGAGGTATATTCTGTCAAAGGCAGACACTGAAGTGACAGTTTCTAAAAGTCAAACAAACATTTCTTCTTCAATAAATTAGTTTGTATATGAACTAGAAAGCACAACAAATTGAACATTATTCCAAATTGTGATACAGTACACAATGTATTCTGCAATAGTCTAGATATGGCAGCTCTCTTGAAAGAAATGTATCAAATTTATCTCTGTGTGTTTATTTGTTAAAGCCATGATTCATTATACAGAGTCTCTTTGCTATTTGGGTCTATATCAGAACATTGAAGTTTTAAAACTTCGAATGTTCTAATATTGACCCATTTTGATCGATCGCTAAAAATAGCGAAGGTGCAGAACACTGAATTCTTTCCTAGGGAAAGAATTTGGTTGGCCAGTTCTGTGGCTTTGCTATTTTCAGCGCTGTGGTCGAAATTTACGGGCCGGGTTCAGGTAAGTGTGTGACTGTGTGGTTGTTAGGATTAGGGCACGGGTTAGGTGAGTTAGGGTTAGGACGCGAGTTAGGTGAGTTAGGGTTAGGGTGCGGGATAGGTGAATTAGGGTTAGGGGCAGGTTAAGTGAGTTAGGGTTAGAGTGCAGGTTAGGTGAGTTTGCGATAGTGACAGACCTTAGGGTTAGGGTTTGGGTTAAGGTAAGTGGAAAGATAGTAGTGTATGTATAGTTTAGTGTAGGGTTAGTTGTAGGATTATAAGTGTATGTTTTTTAGGTGTGCTTGTGTTGTGTGTATGTGTTTCGGAATAGCAAATTTTTTCCCCAAGGAAAAAATTCGCTGTTCTGAATATTCGATATTATGTGGTTTAGATATTTTAGGTTCGATGAAATAGCGTTCACTATTTTCATCTTTTGATAACGTGATATAAACGCTTGCTATTTTTGATCAAAATGTGTCTTTGATAGAAAGATACAAGCTAATGACCTTCATATTTTCCAAACTCTTTCAGAGGGATACTGTTTTGTTCACTGTACCTATAGTCTGACTCTACCTAGGGCAGAAGCCCCTCTATATAATGATATAGTAATTGTATTTGTATATGTCTGGTATATTAATGATCAGCATCAGGCCAGAGTTTAATAAAATTATATATTTCCCCAAGCTGAACATTCTACATTATGCTTTCTTTAATTCTGAAGAGAAAGCCGCATGATGCACATCAAAGCTAAGCTGTCATTACTTCACTTATTTTTGACTACATAATGAATACTTAATAACTGGGATCCACTAATGCATTCTCCAATTGAAGATGTCAATCTCATGTCTCACTTTGCTATTTAAAATCATACAAAGTATCTGTCAGACCGGTGTATTATTTCAAAGTATATTGTCCCAGTTATGAAAAATGCACTTTCTGAACATGAATGTCATTATTTATTTATAGTTTTGACTCTGCATAACCGTTCACATGTGCATTATGCACCCATATCAGCTATAAATTCTAGGTGAAATTAAAAGAAGTAGGAGCACTTTATGAAAATAAATGCCAGTGTATGTCACAAACATTACAGGTTCTTAGTCACTTCATGTCCTGCAAATGAATTCTGAGATCTGCATGAATAAAAACCTAAGTTCTACTCTTTAGGACTTTTGTCATTCCTTTTATTGTGGAACACCAGACACCATCGCAGCTGAAGGCTGTAGAGATAGTTTTCAGCACTCTGTCTAATGCACTAGTTTACATTCTATGCTACTGTATCTTCAGGCCATTCACAATGCTTAAGTTTTCAATTAGTGCTGTGAAGGTCTCCACCTATACACACCTAACCTTAGAAATATAAGAAGCAAACATCCTGATGTGTATGCCAGGGTAGGCTACCCCTCCCTATATATACTACTAGGGGCAACAACATGGCTTCAATAACAAATAAAAAGATGAAGAAATCTTACCAAAGGGATATAACACCTTAAGACTTGATTGAACCCATAAAAAAGATGGTGGGATGGCCAATATCTACAAGAATATTTTAAACCTCTCTATGTGTCATATATCCCAACCCCTACTCTTCAGTGCTGAAATAATTATAGCACTTGTGCAAATGAATGCTCACAAAAGACTTTGCATTATGGGAGCTTATTATCCCCCAGGAAATAACATTGTTACTGAGGAATAACTTCTCCGTTGAGGATCAGGTAGCATCTCACTTGAGAAAATTGTTTTAAAAGACCTCCTCATTGATTGGCAAACTATTGACAGTAACAGCACTTTTAATATCATAAATCTATATAGTTTCACCCACCTCATTTCATCTCCTATGAGGTACAACTGAAACTCTGGTACACCCTCTACCTTAAATTGGATTCTCTCCAGTTCCCCAAAGAAAATCTTCTCAGCAGGTGCCTTACAAAATACCTTAAGTGGTCACCTGCCCATCTTCATACTAAGGCATCATAAACCTTTTCAAAAACAGCATTGGTACAACCATGCTCATAACCTCTATTCCACTGGTAAGGTCCAGTTCATGACAGCACTAAAATCAGTCAACTGGCAGGCTCTTCAAAGCCTTCCACTTGATGAAGCTGCAGCTCTGTTCAACTCAGTATCCCTTAATGTATTAAATAAACAATTCCCAGTAAGAACCAAAAGAATTAAACCAAAAACAGCACCCTGGCTTTCAACACATGCTAAACTGCTCATAAAAGAGGGAGAGAGAGAGAGAGATATCCCAGAATAATGGACAAAAGTTAAAACCATATATGCCCATCAACACTATAAATGTCTCAGAAACTTCACTAAAAATGAAATAAAAACTGATAAAAAAGTTGTATTAATATACAGACATAAAAGTCAGCCAGCTGTTAAAACTGGATACATAAACAGAACACACACCTACTTCATCTAACCAAAATGACAGTATAGCCTGTGCATTCAATACACACTTCATTCAAACAGTAACTAGTCTTATTAAATGTTCAGCACAGGCAGTCACACATTCTCTTGTCCCTTGTTGGACCCCAAAACACTTTCACTCACACCAGTCTCGAGTTCTATAATCAAATAACTATTACTGATCTTAAAACCTACTACCCTCGTCCTTGATAACATACCATCTGAGTCCTTAAACATTATTGCTTATGCTATAACATTTCATATCTCGATCTTATTCAACCATTCCATCCCTGGAAGCTATGTTCTAACCTTATGGAAAAGGTGCTACATTCATCCTCCCCTTAAAGGTGAAAACTCAAATGAGTTCTCATACTTATAGTCATACTGTGTCCACTCACAAAGATTCTCGAGAAGTGTACCCCGTCTCAGCTACTCAGCTTTCTCACTCACCACTACCTTGTTTCCCCTACATGGCACAGTTTCTGCTCTTTTCATAGCACATGTACAACTTTCCTTATTTTTATAACATCTCTTAACCAATATTGAAACTCTGGAAACTTAATGTCAGTATTATTGGTAGATTTAGCCAAAGCTTTCAACATGGAATGCCACCAGAATGTGTTTCAAAAACTAGCTTGCCTAGGAATACATGAAATTTTACTGTCTTGGTTCTCCAGCTACACCTCAAATAGGCAACAGGCAGTAAAATGGCCAAATGATATTTCCTCTATTCTTCCCTTTACATTAGGTGTCCTGCAAGGATTTATTTTAGGTCTGCTATTGATCAATATATTCATTAATGATCTCCATCCAGTTTCAAAACAAGCCACTACCATACAGCATGCAGATGATTCAACTATCTGTTCTGCTAAATGCAGAGATGAATTAAAATAACACCTTCGAGTCTTTCTCCACCACAGAGTCCTTACTGTCTAACACACAGCTACTCCTTAACCCTAAGGGAACAAAAGTGATCCTATTTACCCCAAAGCATTTAAATGACTGAAAAATAATTTCAAAATTACTTATTCTAATAGCACCAACATAGAACTAATAAGTCAAACTAAGCTTCTAGGAGTCACTATTGCTGAAAGCTTAAAACTCGGTCATCACATAAAACAAGCAGTAAAAACATCTCCCAAAAGGTAGGTGCACTCTATATTGGCAAACAATACCTCACAGATAGTGCTAGAAAAAACATTGCTCAAGCCCATCTCATCCCTAAACTACTTTATGCTGCTCCTATCTTGATTAGCCTACAATCCACTCAACTGTCACTCTTGGAACAGTGCTATAATAAGGTGGAAAAAGTTTGCCAGCAATCATTATTACAGGATGTATCATTGTTCTACCTTAAAACAACTTCACTGGTTAGGGCTAAAGCATTGCCTTATGCTTTCTTTACTAGCCACTTCCCATAAACACATCTATTATCCAGACAAATACCCTAGTTTGAAAAATACTTTCAACCCAATAAACCTTGGCTCGATATAATTGTCACTGCTGAATTGACACCCTGACTCCATGTGCAAAATAGGAAAGGGGTTGAGGATGGATGGATGGAACTGAAGTAGACAGTTGAGATCCACTGATGAAATATTATTAACTGTTACAAAAGCTAACAACCCATCAGGTGAATCTTTGTACTTCTCTTTCCTTGCCAAAATCTGGAACTCCCTTCTTCTCACTCCCTAAGCAACACAGTAAACACAGACTCTTAAGGCACAAACAAGAGGATACCTGAAAGATACCTGCCTCTATACATGCACAACTCTTGCATGATAAATTTCCTGGTCCTTATTTTCATCCAGTCTTTCCAAGCACTATGCCCTAAGTTATTAGTCCAAAATCTACTCTTTGTCCCCTACCTCTCCCTCTTCTTCCTTCTATCTATCCTAAAACATTCTATCTATTCACGTAATACTAATCCTCCATTTTAAAACATTCTGTCTCATCACTTAATGCCAATCCTCCATTTTAAAACATTCTGTCTCTTCACTTAATACTAATCCTCCATTTTAAAACATTCTGTCTCATCACTTAATACTAATCCTCCATTTTAAAACATTCTGTCTCATCACCTAATACTAATCCTCCATTTTCCTCCATTTTCCTCCTTTTTTCTTCTTCTACCAGTTCATTTCCAAATCTGTTCCACAGCTGTTTAAGCGCTGCTGCTAATAATTAATGATACTCTGTTTAAATGTTGTATATTTGCTGATTACTTGTAGAACTTTTGTTTACTATGTTCTTTCCAGAGCTTTTCTGCCTGGAAAAAACATATCGCATTACATGTTACTGCTATTAATTAATGAAACTCTGTTTAAATGTTATGCATCTGTTGATTACTTGCATACTTGTGTTTACTATGTTCATAATGTAATGCTGCAATTTTTCTGCAAAATTGTGATTGCATAATTACTCACTGTCTTCCAAATTTCTGTCTATCACAACTTTTGCTCATTTGGTTTCTACACTCTTCTCTACATTCTCTCACTTCGGGCCACCTATACAAGCTCATCTAAAAATGACATGAAATAACTCAATTTCCTGTGTTTACCTTTTTCAGCCTTCATTTTTATATCCTTCATGATAAGAAACCATTCTGATAGCCAATAATATGCCATATTCCTACTTTCAACACATATAGTGCTATGTTTTTAAAGTGGTTTAATACCAGTAATACAATATATGGTCATTTGTATTCAACAACTTGCACAAGAGGACATACCCAGAAAAAGGAAATGAAACTCTATAATATAGAAACACCAAACTATAGAGACACAGCAATAACACCAGCAACAACCACATGACAAGAAATAAACTATGGAATGCTAAACATCTACGCCATGCAAAATCAGGAAAGCATGTAAAATGTAATTATATATAAACTAAAATATGTATATTGTTTACTAGAATTGCTGTTTAAGTTTCAAAGGGGTGACATGTTTGACAGGCCTCGATGCTTTGTCAGAGATGGCCTCCACCTGTCACCCCTTGGGGTTCCGGATCTTGGCCAAGGCTCTTGCTTCCTCCATTGTGCCTTTTTTAGGCTATGTCCCAAAGACAAATCTTCCAACATAAAAGATCTGTCAAAAAGCAAACTGAAGGTCATGCTGCTCAATGCTAGGAGCTTTAACCTGAAAATGCACTCACTGGAGGCTCTCCTCACACTGGAAGATGCTGATGTCTGTGCAGTCATGGAAACTTGGTTTAGGGCTGCAGAGAACACCCCTGCCTTACCAGGTTATACCTCATTCCACACTTACTGACCTGAAAATGAGGTTAGAAAGACTAAGGGTGGTGAAGTCTCTATCTTCCTTAAGGACAGGCACACCTACAGACTGGTTTACCAGCATGATGCACTGGAATTACTCCAGGTGCAACTGACAGTTGGCAAGACACCCATCCAAGTTATAGCCATCTATAGACCCCCATCTATGACTCAGGACAGCCACTCCTCTTACTTGGACCTGTTTGACTCCATCAAGGTACCCATAACACCCTGATACTTGGTGACTTTAACTACCCCAACATAGACTGGGTGAACTAATCCTGCACTAATGCACTCACCCAACAATTTCTTGACTTCATCAGTTCTAACAAACTAGACCACCTGGTCTCATCCCCCACAAGGGGAGATAACTTACTGGACTTGGTTCTCACCAACATGGGCAACCACTGCACCAGTCCCATAGTATGTTCTTCCCTGGTGAGATCAGATCATCAGTCTGTCTCATTTGAAGTTTCTATCCCGCCCAACCCCTCCCCAGCCATAACCAGGCTAAAAAACTTCTCAAAAGCTGACTACAACCTCCCAAGGGAGAGTATCAGCAGCTTTACACCGCCATCCCCCTCAGAGGATACAGACAACTATGCTGAAGATTACACCAGTGCAGTATACAAGCACCTGTACAACTACATGGAGTCAGCCATACCCAACAGAACTAAAACCTGCTTCTCAAGGAAACACAAACCTGTCTGGTGGACATCCTCTTTTAACAAGCTTTACAACAAAAGGAAGAAACTGTTGTCCAGAGGTAAAAAGGAACACATTCCAAATCAGAGAAACTCCCTCATCCACCTCAATAAGCACATTAGATCACTAGTGAAACCCTCCAAAGCCAATTATGAGTTGAAACTAGCCTCTGAAACAAAGGGAAACCACAAGCCCTTGTTCAGTCATATTAGGAACCTCCATGGCAGAGCCCAAGTTTGTTCCAAATTAGTACTTAATGGTTCCACTTACACTGATCCTGCTGACTTAGCCAACCTGCTAGCTGATAGGTTCAGTGCAAACTTCACCCCCTTATTACCCCCCCCCCAAAGGCCCAGTCAACATCCCGATACTTGTCCCACACTTCACATCTCTGTAGATAAAGTGTTAAAGGCCATATCCAAAGCAAAGAACACAGCTTCTATGGGACATGATAGTATCCCAGGTTTTATTCTGCACCATCTTCAACAAGAACTAGCTTCGGGATTGAGCACCATATTCAACTACAGCCTAATTACAGGCTTCATTCCAGCAGAGTGGAGAGATGCCATTGTCATCCCCTTGCACAAAGGTGGTGCCACTTCAGACCTGGGAAACTATCAGCCCATTAGCTTGACAAGTCTGATCTGTAAAGCCATAGAACATATTATTATGGATCTCATAAACAAGAACATAGGCACTCTCCAAGCACTTGACCCCACCTAATTCGGATTCTTCAGGGACAGATCTTGCCTATTGAACTTAGTTGACTTCTTTGAGACTGTCACTAAGGCCCTGGATGAGGGAAAGTCAGTACATACAGCTTACTGTGACTTAGCAAAGGCCTTTGACAAAATCCCCCACTCAGGTTTCATTGAAATGCTAACACAAATTGGTGTTAATGCCTATCTCATCAGATGGGTGGCCAACTGACTCACGGATAGGATTCACTAGGTCAAACTAGGCACCACCACCTCCAACAGCAGACCTGTCACTAGTGGTGTTCCCCAGGGATCTATCCTGGGACCCCTACTATTTGGCATTTACTTCTCAGAGGTCCAGGCAAAGACAAAGGGCCTGTGGCTAACAAAGTTTGCGGATGACTGTAAGCTGGGTATTGCCATTTGACTCCCCAAATGATGTTAACATACTGCAAGAGGATCTCACAGCTACAAATAACTGGTGCCAAATTCATGACATTAAGTTAAATGCAAACAAAATGTATTATCATACCATTCAGCAAAAACATGGCTCCTACTGATTACCACATCAACAGGAACTCCCAAAGCACACGACCTGTGGTGAGAGACCTGGGTACTCAGGTTGAAAGCTATCTCACATTCGACCATCGTGGCAGCAGTGGTCAGAAAAGCCTTTTACTTGGTTCATCTCATAAGTAAGGGTATTGCAGCCATAGAAAAGGAGGTTATTACCTCTCTGTATTAATCCCTTATTAGACCTACAATTGAGTATAATGCCCCATTTGGTATGTACCTCTCCAGACATCTGCACCAACTGGAAAGACCAGAGAAATACCTCACAAAGAGAATCCATGACCTCCAACACCTGTCCTATGGGACAGACTCAAATCACTATCACTCTACTTGGAACCAAACAGATTGCTCAGAGACGATCTGTCTCTCGCTTACAAGGCAACAGACCCTGCCCTACTAGAGATGCTTCATATCCGTAAGTCTAACCCCTCACGCATTACCCACTCAATAGGTCTAAATCTAATATGCGTCATCAACAAAACCTGCTGGAGAGACAGGTTTGTCTCCCAGAGGCTGCCCCGTCTCTGGAATAGACTTCCCATCCATGTCAAACAGAGTACCTCAGTGACCATCTTCAAGAGCAACCTTGATGAGTGGATGGGAAACCACAAATTTGTCCCAGGGGTTCCACCTTTGTCCCTCATTGACAGAGAAGACAGGTGCTGACTGAGGTTTCTTTTTTGGGGATAAACTCTTGGCTAGGCTTGTATGGGCCCCAGGGCCATTAGCCTAGTAGCCTGCTATGATCCTATTATCCTAAGTGCTGGGACTGAAATTGTCAGGTCTTTCACTTTGGCTAGTGATTGGAATAAAGGATGCACTCTACATACGAGCCTTTACACACCTGATTTTCATTTCTGGCAGGACACATGAAAGATCTGAAGCAAGAAAAAGAAACACAACAGTACATTTAACAACCTATAAGACTTTAGGCTATTACGTATTCAAAAAGCCCAGGCAAATATACGGTCTTACCATCCTAGTCAGATCAATTATCGCCTCCTGCAACTCACCTCTTATTTTATATTATAGAGGCATTGTAAAAAGAAAGTTAAAATCTTTCTTATTGCAGTCATTCATGGCAATCATCAAACATCCTGTCATTTCTGAGAATCATTACTATATTTAGACATGTCAGCAGCTCCTGATCTTGGCAGCTTACCACTTCTGTTACTGGCAATTCCACCACTTCACGCTGAGCCTGCCCATGAAGTACCTTGTTTGCTTCCTCCTTTCTGAATGTTTGCCGCTTCTGAAAGGCATTGCACACCATTTGTCAGGCATCAGACTGAAGATCCACACAAATGCATTTCAAAACACATCATGGGCAAAGAAGGACATTCCACCTTCAGTTTCCATACCCTGGACTATATTAAATCTGAGACCCTGGATAGCAAAAAAAAAAAAACAAAAACATGCTTCTTAAAGAAAGAGAACTCGAATGGCAATTTGTACTCAATGCATACAACAACCTTGGACTAAACACCAGCTGTAACAGTAAGTATCCTTCAAGTATGGAGCCTAAACCCCAACGTGTTCTACTATAAAAACGGTATCACTTTCATTAGAGATCCAAACTCTAAGTCAAATGTCCGCCAAATAATAAATTGTTTTGTGAGGTTTACTCTATGCAGATTCATATAATCACTTTTTACTTCTATATCATTGGTTTATCTTCCATATAATTCTTTGGGATAGTTTTCTGGAATTCTGCTAGTGAAGTTTACTGTATGTGGGTTCACATCATCAATTTTTACCCCTGTATTACTGTGTAATCCTCCATACAACTGTTTGTGACACTTCTCCAGAATTCTGCTACAGATTCACGTTCAAAGTCAAATTTCTGCTAGAAAGTCAAGTTTATTGTATTTTTATGGTGTATCCTCATGCTTTTTCATCTTCAGTATTGTTTTAACGTCCCTACTACAGCCTGAAATAGCATTGTTTTTTACTAACACACTTCAGTGCAGTATTTTGAACTCACTTCAGTACATTGAATACTCCTACACAGTCCGACCAGTGTGTGATTCATAGATTAACTCAGGATCTGAAGAACTGTGTGACAAGCAAACAAAAGCACTACTTGGTTAACAGAACCCACCAGCAGGCTCTTTGTAATGATATGTGAGGTTGTTGTTTTGTTGTTCTGGCAGATTAAAAGTAGTTTAGATAGTGAATAGGTCTGAATATCAGTAAAAAGAAAAACTGAAAATGAAAATAAAAATAAAAATAAAGAGCCCCATACAAGTGGGTCCCGTAAAGCTTTGATAGAAAGGGCCACAGTGAAGTGTGAGCTCCATAAAAGCAAGATCTTATCTTCATTACAGCACAGATTACGGAGAATGTTTTCAGAGCTGAAAAATGTAATCAAGATGGAATAACTTGGAATGAACCCCTGATTACATGGCAAAGTGGCAAGTGATTTGTTAAAACAACATAGTGATGTTTGTTGACCACAACAATTGTCTGTAAACCACTCTGTATAATTCAGTTGGTTAGCCATGCATTCAAAACTGATTGATTTTGAGTTTATACATAAAAAATATCAGATTTTAAGGTAATATACATTTGGTCAATAACAACGTTTAGTAACACATAAGATTTCCAAGGGTTGGGCACATGGGCTTACCAAGCACCACTTGTGAATATCCCCATCAATTATGGATGGGTCTAACATCCTATCAGGGGTCTGCATTCTAAGCAGGGGAAAGGAACCCCCATGCAAATGATGATAGACCTAGCGTCCTATTAGGTGTCAACGTTGTGAGCAGGGGAAAAGGCATCCCTATGCAAATAAGGATGAGGCTGACATACTCTCACATATCTTTATTCTGAATGGGTGAGAGACCAACTAAGTGGAACTGGCTTGTCCCACAGTATACTATGCCCCCTCAGTAACATGATCATAGCAAGTTTAGATGTAAGAATTGGATCTGAAGAAATCTGCAAGGATGAAAGCACTTATCCCAATAATACCAATAGAAGGAATGGTCTGCAGTCAGTCTCTGTTTTGAAGAAGGAGCATATGGAAATGGTAATGGATTTATTTTCTTTTTACAAATCAAAAATATAATTGAAGGGGTTTGGTCTAAATACTTAGACTCCTGAAAATTATGTGTTGGAATTTGAACTTGTCCTGATACATGCTGCCTGTATAAGGTAAGGTTGCATTGGAGATACTGGAGTCCCCTCTTGCAGGTGGTCTTTGATTGTCTAGCAATGTTGTTTACCAGATATCTTAAAGCACTCCATCACAGGGTCATAGTATCATGGGAAATTCAAATCAACAGATTCATGTGAACGGTTACCCTGGCCAGTATCTACTCCTAGACCTTCCCTCCTCTTTCAAGGAGGGTAAGGTCAGTCGAGCCCAAATGGAGTCTATTTTCGAGGTGAAGTATGGAATACATAAGGATCCCATCCCTTCACAATGTCTTACTGATCTGCTGGTGAAGGTTTAGATCCTTGGTTCTGATATTTTGTTTGATTTATTGACAGTTAAAAAGGGATGTTGCCTGCATGTATATATGCATTGCAATCCATGGCAATTTTAGGTCACACTGCTCATTTTTTTATC
>NC_056728.1:1530921644-1530934144 GCF_019279795.1 Protopterus annectens | reverse complement strand
AATTGCAGAAAAGATCAGGGATAACAAATGACAATGGTTCAGGACGTGCAGGAAAGCAGATGACAATCTGGTAAAGAAAGTTTAGGGCAGACAGGAAAAGGCAAGAGGAAATAATGGCATCCAGCAAAGAGGTGCATGGATTGTGGGAAAGAAGATCTGCGATAGTCAGGCATCATTGCATGGATTGTGTGAGAGAAGATCTGCAATAGTCAGCCATAATGGGTGTTGAAGAAGGTAGCAGAGTATCATTGAATATAGTGAGATGGTGACAAGTGACACTACACTCTGACCCCATATAGAAAATGGGAAAAAAAAGGCTGATGACGATGTTGGACTTCTGAGTCACTTTCCAGAAGTTCGTAGAGTTCCCCCGATGTCTTGTTCTTTATTATTTTAACTCCTCTCTATGCCTCTCTGTTAGCCAACCAGCATTCATTCTTAGTATTGTCTGTCTTTTTTTATTTCCCACCTTTATCTGCAGTCCTTTTTTCATTTGATGAGTTGCTGGACTTCTGCATTCAATCACCAGCTTTCCTTATATACCTTATTTCCGTAACTGTCTAGGCCACATATTTGTTCTATAGTCCTCACACATGCTGTTTTGAGACACTGCCACACTTCTTCATCTCTGCCTATTTCCTCTTCCTAAAGAGCTGCTAGACCCCTAAGTTATTCCATGAACTCTTGTGCTTACTATCCAGCCAACTTCCAGGTCATCAGCCTAGTCTCTGTTGATGTATTAACTACTGCTTTGTGTTATAAGTATTACACCATTTGCAAAACATTTTCATGTATGTCACCATTGCCATTTTGTCTCCCTGGTGCAGGTCATGATGATGTCATGGAAGTCTATAAAGGGGTAATGAAGGTGAGTTTGGTCTCTTGCAGGCATGTAGCCAGGCTCAGTTGCCTATTTCTCCACAGTTGTCAGTATGACAGGAGGTACAGGAGGTAGCTGACAGTGCAGTGGCTCTTTTGACAGCTGCTACCATCTCCATCCTGCAGCACAAGACCGACAGATCTCTGCAGCTAGTGGAGGGAGTGGTGTCAGCCACCTGCTATCAGGTTTTGTCTCAGCTATCTGGTGCATCACACTGACATCCCTGTGGGTTGGTGAGCAGCCAGCATGCTGCATGTGTACCTTCCTCCTGTTCTGCCATAGTCTATTTTTGCAAATTGTCCACACCTCCCTATCACTGCATTTCCACCCACTTTTTGTTTCTAAGTAAGGCATTCTGCCCCTGCTAGTGTATGTATATCCATCCCTGTTTGTCTGTACTGTTTTCTGTTTATGTTCCCTTGCTGCTTACTTTTCCTCAACTTTCCTACTGTGGTTTACCCAATAACATTCCCCATTTTGTTTCTCCATGTATGTAAAATGAGGTACTTAGGTTCATAAGTTCATAGGTAGGTACTAGGCTATCTGCCCAAGGGCATTTATAAGCCTAGCCATAGTGTGTCAGCTTTCGCTGCCCCATTGATTAATTAACTGATCCTCAGTCAAGAAGAGCCAATGAAGTGATCCCAAAGGTGTATTTTCTGTTACCCATCCACTCGTCAAGGTTTCTCTTGAAGAGTGTTCGCTCTGCCTAATGTAGTTAGGAATTTTGTTCCAAAGCATGGGGAGTCTCTGTGACAGGAATCTATCCTTCCAATATGTTCTAGTTATTGTTGTGGTGAGGTTTAGCTCACTAGAGCGAGTGGCTCGCAAGTGACTTGGATTTCTTTAGGTGGAGCATGTCCATCAATTCTGAGTTGGGCATAGCTTTGTAAGTCAGGCAGAGATCACCTCTGAGTAAGCGATATGCCACTGAGTTCAGCCAGAGTTTTTCCAGTCGGGCTGCACAGGACATATGTTTGAGGCCAATAATCCACTTGGTGAGGTACTTTTGTGGTCTTTCCAGCTGTTGGAAGTGTCTTGCTAGGTACATCCCAAACGGGGCATTGTACTCTATGATGGGTCTGATGAGTGATGAGTAGAGGGACACTATAACCTCTTTATTTCTAGATGGGAACCCTTTAATAATTAGATGGGCAACATAGAAGGATTTTCTAACTACTTTGGCAATATGATTGTCAAAGGAGAGATTACTATCTACCTGGGTCCCCAGATCTCTTATTACCTCTTCTGTATTAAGGGGGCTGCCACCTATGTGGTAATTCATGGGTGTTTTGTTTTTCCCAAACGGGATGACTGCATTTTTTGGCATTTAGCTTGAGACCATGACTTTGACACCAGGTGTCTGTCTTAGTAAGGCCTTTTTGGAGAATGTCCATGTCAGCCAGAGAGTCAGTTATGGCTCCCAGTTTGCATTCATCAGCGAACTTGATTAGCCATAGTCCTCCTGTGTTTGCCTGTACTTCTGAGAAGTATATGCCAAACAGTAGGGGTCCCAGGACCGAGCCTTGTGGGGCACCACTTGTGAATGGTTTAGAGTTGGACCTGGAGCCCGCTATTCTTACTGTGTGAGTTCTGTCTGTAAGCCAGTTGGCATCCCATGTCGTGACATAGGAGTTTATGTTCAGGCTGGTGAGTTTTTCTATAATTCCCGAGTGGGGAATGGTGTCAAAAGCCTTGGCGAGGTCAGGGTAGGCTGTGTGAACAACCTTCCCCTCATCTATGGCCTTGGTGACTGTCTCAAAGAAGTCAGCCAGGTTTAGTAGGCATGACCTGCCCTTAACAAAGCTGAACTGGGTCAGGTCAAGTGTTTGGAGGTTCCCAATGTCTTTGTTAATGAGTTCCATTATGATGCACACCATAGCCTTGCAGACCAGGCAAGTCAGGCTTATGGGGCGATAGTTACCAGGTTCAGTTGTGCCTCCTCCCTTGTGGAGCAGAATAACCATTGCTCTTCACCATTCTATGGGCACGTAGCCTGTGGAGAGGCTGAAGTTGAACAGTGTGTTTAGGTGGGGGGCTAGTTCGTTCTGTAGTTCATGCAAGACGCAGCTTGAGACACCATCTGGCCCCATTGACGCTGTGCTTTTGGCTTTTGAAAGGGCTGTTTTCACTGTGCATCTGTCATTTCTGGGACACTACACTTTTCCGGTATCATTGTGGGCCCACAAAAAATGTACTATGCCTTCCTCCACCTGCTTTCCTTTATGCTTTCTTTCTATGTGCTCCTCTGCTTCCTAGGTTCCCCCATTTCCTACTTCCTTACATTCTTCTTTCCTCCCGTTACATGGAACTGATACATTTCCAGGGACAGTACATGAGCTGGCAGGTATTTACTTTGTGCTGTAAGCTATTACAATATGGCACTTGTTGACAACCTGATTGTGTGTGTGTGTGTGTGTGTGTGTGTGTGTGTGTGTGTGTGTGTGGTTGCACTAATATGTGTGTCTGTGTGTTTGCGTGTGTGTCTGTGGCTGTGCATGTGTGGCTGTGGTTGTGCATGTGTGGCTGTGGTTGTGCATATGTGTGTGTGTCTCTGTGTCTTTGCATATGTGTGTGCGCTTGTCTGTGGCTGTAGCTGTCCACCTGTGTGTTTGTGTGTGTGTGTGTGTGTGTGTGTGTGTGTGTGTGTGTGTGTGCGTGTGTGTGTGTGTGTGTGTGTGTGTGCATGTGAGTGCCTGTGTGTGCGTGTGTGTGCACGCGAGCGCGCGCACGCATGGGAGTGCGTGTGTGTGTGTGTTGTGTGTGTGTGCGCGCGCGCGCGTGCATGGGAGTGCCTGTGTGTGTGTGTGTGTGTGTGTGTGCATGTGTGCATGTGTGCATGTGTGTGCGTGTGTGTGCGTGTGTGTGTGTGTCTGTGCGCACGCGCATGTGCCTATGTGTGTGTCTCTGTGTGTGTATGTGTGTATTTAGCTTTGTCAGTGTTCTGTGCCTGAGATGTGTGTAGTGTCAGTGTCACTGGAAGGGTTTTTCTAACTCCAACCCAACAACCATCCTTAGACCAATCCTTCCAGTAATACTACTACTGTTACAGCAAAATATGGCTGGAGTTGTTGGTAGGGTTAACAAATTAGTAGTGGACAGTATGTTCCTGTTTCCTTCTGCTGCCTTTCTGTGTTTTAAATATTCAATGCATTGTGGTCGATGTTTTACAGGTCGAACTTTCAGTATTTCAGTCATTTAAGTTATATATTGCTTGTTCCATGGCAGTTATTAATGATTCATTTAAATGAGTACTGAAGTACTGAAGTACTAAAAGGAAGAGAGATAAAAACAAGCCTGAGATACAGCAAAATACATGTGTTGATACAAATCTAGACATGCCTATAAATGCAGGCATCCCTCCATGCATAGGAAGTGTGCTTCACGGAATATCCCTGCTTTCCAAATCAAAATGCATGTTCCAGGTTCAAACCGTAGGATCAGTTTCTGAATGGCATGGACCAGTCTTCATTTCTTATTAGCTATACAAAATGATTTCGTAGTTGTTTGCTACAGTTCTTTCATCTGCGTAGTAGTAGCTCATCATGCTGCTTTATTAATGTCATCTAAGTATGCCATCAGGAACTATTGTAAGATATGACCTGGGAAATATTACCAAATAAATATTTTCAAGACATGTAGTAGTTCATAGAAAATTATAGACTTCCCTCAGCAGATGGGATAGTAAATTTAGGAAGATAGGAGATATTCACTGAAGTCAATAATCTACTTTTAAGACATATCGCCATGTTTCATGCTACTGCATCTGTTTAATAATAAATATTAACCTGGCAGTAAAGAGAAGAAATATAGTTGCTGTTGTCAAGTGGCAATGTTCTAGTTATAGATATCACATAATACAGGATAATTATTGATAGCAAAAAAAAAATAATAAATAAAAATCTGACATCTGCTTTCCCACTGTAACAAAAAGATCATCCTAGTTACTAATTGTGTGCCTCTGCTTTGCATACTGAATGCTGCAACCCAGGAATGCTAAAAGTCATATGATTACAGTTTTTGACAGATATAAGTGATACCTGCATTCCCTCCATGAACGTATTACTTCAAATAACTGAACACAGTGCCTTCTTACGTTTCAGACTCTGCACTATATCGTGACTCTGCACAATGAACAGGTAATTCTCCAGTGATTTGTCTCACGATGTGTGTGATCACATTTCCAATACTATAAGATATGACACCAGTACTGTATGTCAGTCTTGCTGTATAGCACACAGGATTAAGGCTATGACCTATTAATGAGCATTATCCTGAAGATCAAAGTATGAATCCCTCAGTCTCTTCTTGCCTCTGCAGTGGTAATTTTAAGCAGATAGTTCTACTGTTCAGAGTTTGATTAGATCAACCTCAGTTTGCCAGTGTGTCTCTGATCACGTCACTTAATGAGACCATGCTCCTACTTTGCCAGTAAAATGAACTTTGTATTTTGTCATAGCTCTTTACTGTCCAGATTTGTGCTTCATATTTCTGTTCTGTCCTTCATAACTGTTGTAGTTTTCTGGCAAAGCACAGAATAATGACGTCACTGCATAGTGATATATATTTGACTTTTAGACTTCTGTCCTTCAGAAAATGCATGTTAACAAAAATCCTGTTATTCTAGCAACGTTAAAAATTTATAAGAGCAATATTTAAAATCTGTCCCTATTTCTAGGCCTTTACACCCCCCCCCCCCCCCACCCCATGATTTTAGGCTTTGCCATGATTTTTGGATTAGGAGGTTAAGAAGTAGCAGGATATAGTAAATATATCTGTTAACAAATAGATAAAACATAAAGCAGATAAAGACAGTATCAGGAACACACAGCACTCAATAAAATCACTAAAAACGACAATTTATTGCAATATACAGCATAACTGCTTTCCCGGCAACACCAATTACCACTTCATCAGATAACACAAAAAAGAAAATCAGCACTTAAATACAAAAAAGCACCAATCAGAGGCATTCAATGTTTCCACCCACCTCCTTGTTAAAACACAATTAAATCATTAATAAAAATGTGTAATAAAACACACTATATTCATACTACTTAGGACCAGAATTACACAAAACAATAAAAAAAAAAACTCACTTAAATAACCTCTGGGACTTCAGAATGGGCTTTAGAGAAACTTGCCCATTCAAACCTTTCCCTTTATGGGCCTGCATTCTCAAGATCCATCTTGATTCAAGATTTTCAGTGTAATTTCTAATGCCAACCATTCTCATAGAGTAAAAGTCCTGTCAATGACTCTAAACTTAAAGAAATGACGTTCACCTTCCATCATAACATGTTTCTCTAATGCATTAGATTCATACTTAATCCTAATCGCATATAGATGTTCTTTTATTCTATCGCTCATCTTACAATTACATTTCCCTACATAAAATGATGAACATTCCACACAATGTGCCAGATATATGGCATCTTTGGTGTTACAGTCCGCACAAACTTTAAACTGAAACCTCTTCCCATCATTAGGACTCAAAAAAAAAAGTATTACTTGTCCCAATATGAATGCAATATTGACAATGACCACAAGGGGGAGAATTCTCCAACTAATCATCTCTGTTCCTATCTACATGCCTATCAGGATAGCATAGCATCTGTTTGAGATTCTTTTTATTTCTATATCTGAATCTCGGCCTACCACCAACCACAGTTTAATCTTCTCGTCTGTTAATAAAATGGGCCAATGCCTACGAAAGACATCAGTTACCATATTAACATCATTACTGTATTCTACTGACACACTTAACTGATGATTACTAGATCTAGAAAGTGTCTCTATATTGGGTACCTCTCCAAAATATGGTCTAGCTCTAGTAGATCTCAGTTGTGCACTAACATGTAATCCAAGGTTCCATCTTCTTATACCCGCTCTTATTAAATTGCTCTCTCATGTTTACTACCTCCCTACCAAATCCTTCATCATTCATATTCAGCCTTGAGGCACGCATCCCCTGTCCTTTTGCTATATTACGGAACACATGGGGCGGGTGCATGCTAGTGCGATGTAATAGAGAATTCCTGTGACATTCTTTTCTAAATAAACTGGTACTAAATGTCCCGTCCACTGATCTATCAATCCTAATATCCAAAAATTCAGTCATTCTTGTAGAATAGGAGACAGAGAACTTCAGGAACGTAGTAGTCTCATGAAAATAATCCAATAATCTGTTAAGTTCCTCAATGTATCCTCTCTATAGCAAATAAATACCATCAACAAATCTGTTGTAAAAACTAATACAACTTGAAAAATCATGCTCATTTAATAAACATGTTTTTCCACTTACTCATGACCATATTGGCATAGCTATTGGCACAAGAAGTGCCCATATCTATGCCAGAGGTCTGAAGATAGTATCTGCCATTGAACAAAAACACATTCTTCTCAAGAATAGTCTCAATAAGAAAACAAATCAAATCTATTTGTCTGTCATCATATTCACTATAGAGGTATAAATACCTACTAATAAACTCAATGCCTATATCATTTGGAATGACAGTGAAGAGCGACTGTACATCCATAGTCACCATCCAGCAGTCATTGACAGGACTTTTGACTCTATGAGAATGGGTGACATTAGAAATTACACTGAAAATCTTGAATCAAGATGGATCTTGAGAATGCAGGCCCATAAAGGGAAAGGTTTGAATGGGCAAGTTTCTCTAAAGCCCATTCTGAAGTCCCGGAGGTTATTTAAGTGAGTTTTTTTTTATTGTTTTGTGTAATTCTGGTCCTAAGTAGTATGAATATAGTGTGTTTTATTACACATTTTTATTAATGATTTAATTGTGTTTTAACAAGGAGGTGGGTGGAAACATTGAATGCCTCTGATTGGTGCTTTTTTGTATTTAAGTGCTGATTTTCTTTTTTGTGTTATCTGATGAAGTGGTAATTGGTGTTGCCGGGGAAGCACTTATGCTGTATATTGCAATAAATTGTCGTTTTTAGTGATTTTATTGCCTGCTGTGTGTTCTGCTACTGTCTTTATCTGCTTTATTTTTTTGGACTTCGTGACTGTTATCAGGATTCGTTCAAGATCTGGTGGCTTGCTCTTTACTTTAAATATATAAAACATATTTAAAAATAAATAAATATGCACTGTTGAGCAAATATATTGCAATGTAATGGTGCTTCATTCCATCCTTTGTAAAAATAATGTAAAATACCTGTTCTTCTGCCCATTATTATTGTGTAAGTTATTAGGAATGTTTCAGAATACTGCATTCTACTACCATAAAGCACTATAAACATCACAGACTGTTTATTTTTCTGATTGTAATAATTATTGAAAAAAGGCTGTTACAGACCCTCAAACAGCCCTAGAAGTGTAAACCTGCCTCCCATGATGTTTTACTCCTTAGTACTTGTATCACCTTGGCTACTGCAGAATGAGACCTCTGCATTCTACGTGTCTATGTTAAATATCCATTGATCAACTGAAAAGACTTCTGACAGTTAAAGTATAAATTTGTTTTCAGGGCATGACATCTTCACATTTCCCAAAAAAGGAGCTCTGAGCCTCCTGCAACTCATAAAAACCTACCCAGTCTGGGGTCACTCTGCCTTGAAGAAAGGAAAAAAGATATTTAATGTTTCTACATCAGCTATCTTTAGTTTTTCTACTCATACCGTGGTTAGACATTGTTTTATAATGGCTGAATAACCTCATTGTTTTAGTATCAGACCGCATTGCCTCATGTATGCATACATGACCTCACCTCTCTCATCAGCGAACTTTACAAAGGGAAGAATGAGACACGAATAGAATATGGGATCATCAGGAAGCATCCAAATGACAAAACAATTCTTACCATTGACATTGCTGAGTGTCAACAAAACTGAAATGCACTGTACATTACTATCTGTGAGAGTCACTGCTGTTGGAGAGGAGGTCTGTCCTGTCTCTGCTAGTATTGTCATAGGTTAGAATTGTGCCACAGTGCAATTTTACAGTAATACAGAGAAGTACAAGTCTCATAAGGAAGTTGTGTTCTAATTCAGAGACATCATCATGGCTCAAAATGGTGTCCTACCATCATATTCTGACAATGTGTTTATAGATTAAAAATACAAGCAGCATCGCCATCAGCGGCTTTGCCATTGCTCACTTTATAGTAGTAAATGATACAATACAATCCTGCATCAAAAGGATCTTCTCTGAAAAAAAATATTGCTCATTTGATACAAATAAGAACTTGCAATACAGACAGAACATGGTCTGTTCCTTTTCTTTGACAAAGGAGGAGAAAGTTCTGACATTGTTGATGCATTGCATGTTGTTATTAGGAAGTCAAACTCTGGACAGAAAATAGCTGGCACTGACATGCATCACACTTCTTAACTGCCCAGAATTTCACTGAATGCACAGATTTTTTGCTTTAAAATTTTGGCTTATTCGTATTAAAATTTGTATATTTCTAGGCACATCAGTGATGATTGAAGTCATTAAACAATGCCAGAAATTTGAGTTTCAGACTTCATATAATTTAGAAAATTACTTTTGATGCAAAACCTATTATCCAAGCAACTTTCTAAGTTTTTAAGAACAATATCTAATCTCTGTCCCTGATTGTGGTCCTTTGTCCCCCATTATATTGGGGCCTTGTCCACAATTCTTGAGCTAAGTATTTGAGAGGTATAACATGTATCAGAGATGCCTCACTACAACTTTTCTTAATCAATAATATTTTCAGCAAAATACCAACTTTGCTGTGTAACACACTGTGAAAGGCCTTACTGCAACTGTGAAGTTCACAATAAATATAATTTTTTATTCAGAAGAATAATTGCAGTTATGAAAACCAGAACAAGCTTTCATTTTATTCAGCAGTTTTGATTTCCTGTTTGCGACTTAATATCCTGAAAACAGAAGTGGCCATGTATGCTAGAACATTTAAATGTGATGTTAGTTTGCAGACACTAGTCAGATCTGTTGGCAGTGATGAATTGCTTCAGTGGACAGATTGGGATGACATTCTAAATCAACGCAGTTGCTAATTATGTTGTAGCTCTACCTTCTTTGATTTTGGATAGACATGAGAATAGCTGACATTTAGGACTGGAGGGAGAAGGGGTCCTAACAGGATGTTTCTTTATTTCCTTATTAGCGCAGCACATTTGTTTCTTAAGGCCTGATATTGAGCTGTGCCATTTTAGAGAGTGCCCTTTCTTGCAGACTCTACAGGCCCTGTTCATTACAATGATGTTATTTTTCCACACTCAGAAGTCATGCTAATGGGGCTTTTCTTTTTTTTTTTTTTAATGTTGTTACATATCCATTATATACTTAGCAGGTCCCTCAACCTTTTTGTGATTCACAAATGATGAACACTTTGCCCTAGATAATGTTTTCTGTTATATAATTCATGTCCTTGTGTCAGTGATCATAACTCTGCAGGAAAGAATATTGATATGCTGTATGCCTGGACAGGGTCTATATCATTTCTGCGAATAGTCATTGTCAAATGGGACTGCATCGAAAATGCAATCCACTGAATCCCACCATGTGGAGGACTGTAACCCCACCCCCCCCCACTAATTATTTATACCAACTCTAAGATCATACTACAGTAGGGAAAAGGGCAAATTTCCTGATCCCACCATAACATGATCTCAGTCAGAACAGTTTGATGGACTGCATTATCAATGCAGTGCCATTTGACAATGTGACCATTCGCAGAAATGACATAGAACAGCCTAGATGAAATAGTCTCATGACTAGTTGCAGAGACAATCAGAAGGAGTCCATGGGATTTTGGTTGTGGCAATTTTGTGAAAATCTAGTCATTTTTAATAAGCTGTTTCTTTCTTGTCTGACTCTGAGAACCTGGATAGGCAGCTGTCAGCTATCTTAGGCTTGATGAAAACATTCTTGAAAGATCCTATCAGGATATTAAAGAGAAAGTTTACATATGTTACATGAAAGTGCACACAGTAGAACTGTGGTCTTCTGTAACAAAGACAGTAATAATATTAATAATAATAAAATGATAATAATAACAATGAAACATGCAAATCCCATTGGAAAGCTGTTGGAGTGTTCACATTCCATTTTGTTACTTTAACCTATATAGTAGTACAGATAGACAGGGAGCAACACATCACCTATGTGCCTGTACTTCGTTTTTAAACACTTTACACTGTTAAACTGTACTGATGATTATACAACGACCCCCCCCCATTAATATTCCAAAACATGCATGCTGATTGGTCAGCGTGCACATTGTAAATCAGACTTATACTGACCCGCGGTGGTGGTGCTGTGGTAGCGTTGTCGCCTCACAGTAAGACGCTGTCCGGTTCGATTCTCAGCTAGAGCGTCTTCTGCGTGGAGACATACATGAATGGGCATACCTTCGTTGAACGTTGTGCGTCAGGGCTGGTAACTCGGCACGTAAAAATCAACTACCAATCATTAGCGGACCGGAGTTCCACTGTGGCGACCCCTAACCGGGAAACGCCGAAAGACGCAAACAAACTAATGGAAAAAAGGTCTGGTCGCCCAGACTTTTTACATTAGTATAAGTCTTTTTTTTTTTTTTTTACAGCAATGGAGAACGCAAGATCTCAGTTGCTTTTTAGAAACTGTCTCGCTATGTTAAAGGAGTTTAACATAGCGAGACAGCTTTAAAAAAAGTAACAGAGATCTTCCTTTCTCCATTGCTTTTTTTAAAGCTGTCTTGCTATGTTAAATGGGTTTAACATAGCGAGACACTTTGTAAAAAGCAACGGATATCTTGCTTTCTCCGTTGCTTCCACCTACAGCTCTGATGTACTGCGTAAGTGTACGCATGCACAGTACATCAGAACTGCCGCAGAATACAATACAGCTGTGGAAGGGCAGCAGGAAGGCATTATACAATGCCATTATTTAAGAAAAGTAAGTATTTTTTTTCTTAAATAATGTCATTGTATAATAGCAATAACCCACTTCTGGGTGTGGGTAATGCTGGATTTACCCATGGTTGTCTTTGTTTGGCCACTCGGGCTTTGACCTCATGACAAAACCACACCAACCGTGGGTAAGTCCAGCATTACCCACACCCAGGTGTGGGTTATTGCTAAAATAGATAACATTCTAGTCTTGTCAATCTGAAGCAGCAGTGGAACTTTACATGCTCAACACTGTTGGTAGAAATGCTACATATAGACTGAGAGATTCTCGTTTTTGTTCCAGATTGCAATAAATGAAAAAAAAAAGTCATACAAAAGCAATAATCTGATACAATGGATAAGGTCAGGAGGAATTTACTCACACCTGGTTACAGCATTTCATCCCTGCATCTTCACTGCCAAGATCAAAATGTACACATCAGGTGTAAATCCTACCATAATCGCTACCCTTGACCATGGAAGATTGTTGTTTTATAACTTTGTAACTTGTGAATATCTAAGGGAATCCATTGATTTTGTTAAACAATGGCTGTCCTTGGTAGGAGTAAATATTTTCATAATTCCTACCCACAATCATTACTACCAAAACTGCATATTGCCCCTATACTTTTAACATAAAAAACTGCCACTGGGAAAAGTAATCAAGCCAAGTGAAAGCATGTCACTTCATTTTGAAACAACTGCAGTCTACATGTTGTAGTATTAACAG